>NC_142952.1:22803009-22830509 GCF_046866305.1 Octopus bimaculoides
TCTTTGATGATTAATTTGCTATATAAAATGAAAGAAAGGAATTTCTAGTCATTCTTCTTTTGAGAAGAATAATACATTGTAGAGAAAGTGGCTAGAAAAGAAGACTATATCCCTGGCCCACCACAAATCAAAAACCAGAAATAGCAATATATTAAAGGAAAGAAAAAGAATTGAAAAATATAAACGAACAATATTTTGTACTTCCACCACATTATTAGAAATCTTTTATCTAATTTTTCAATAATATCTAGCAATAAAATGTTTTTGGAAAGACTTCTAGGTTAAATATTGCAAAACTTTTGCTTTCCACCATCTGAATGTTTAGCAGTCTTTTCTGGAAATGGTTATTTCAAAGTATTTCACCGGAACTAATTGATAATAATATTAATAATATTACCAGGGTAGATATAGCGAGAGCATAATCTGTAACAATAAAAGTGTGTGTGTATCACTGGAATTATCTTGTTCTCTCTTCTGGAGCGAGAGAGAGAGAGAGAGAGAGAATGAGTTATGAATGGCAGTGTTGGAAGTTGGCTGGGGTTCCATAATGATATCAGTAGAATTTGCTCCTTCTACTGAAACTAGTTACTCTTAGATGAGTGTAAGTGGTGCTGCTGGTGTTTGTAATAGTAGTGGTGGTGGTAGCAGCACAGACTAGTTTCAGGTCTGTGATCGCAGTAAATATTTTAGGATATCTACTGGAACTAGTTAACAATTGGGTGGAATTCTGGTTTAAGCACCTCATATAACCCCTCACAACTTTTTTTTTCTTTTTGGATATTCTCGGAAAATTTTTGTGAATTTGTGTTCAACACATGGAAATACATAAAATTATGCAAAATAAATTTTTTTTTGTGTGTGTGATTTAACCCTTTAGCATTTAAACCGGCCATATCCATCCCAAATATTCTACCTCTTTTATGTTCAACCTGGCCATATTTTGCCTTTCATACCTACCTCACTATGCCATTTTAAAAATATTCTATCACATCATCAAAATCTTGAAATTACAAGATAATGCATGTTTAATTCAAAACAAACTGAATAAATAAGCATTACATTTGAGAGAGTAGTCTTGAATGCCAGAGGGTTAAGGGCGATTTAGCTGTTATTTTTAACACATCTCACAACCACCTGATACCTTCCTTGTTTCTTTGTCACTCTGACATGTATTGATGTTTCTCAAAATTTTTCTCCCCATAAACACATCAAATGGAATGATGATGCACCCAAGGGTGGTCTATTGCTGGGATTTAAGCAAACAATTTGGTCTACCCGTATTTTAAACTCTGATTTTAAGACAAATTCGAAAAAGAGAGAAAATTTTATTATTGGGGCGGGGGGGGGGGGGGGGGGGGGGTTAAAAACTAAAAAAACAAAAATTTTCTTTTCATAATTGTGTAAATTCCCATGTGTAGAACACAAATTCACAAAAATATTTTGAAAATTCCAAAAAGTTAAAAAGTTATGAGGGGTTATATGGGGAGCTTAAAATCAGAATTCTGCCAACAGTTGTATAGTAGGCTGACAAACTGTTGTTGTTGTTGTAGTGGTGGTTGTGTGTGTGCATGTGCATGTGTATACCAGCATGGTGTCTAAACAGTTGAGAGCTTTCCTTCACAATCATCAGCTCTGAGGTTTGATCTCACTGAAAAACATCTTAGGCAAGTGTCTTTTATCATCGCCGTAAGGTGATCCAAGCTTTGAGTGAAATTGTATTGTTGCAAACTGTATGGAAATTTGTTGGATGGATTGTACTTGTAATACAAAGGACTGACTTTCTCTCATATTGTGCTGAGCTGATTTGGCCTGAGAATTACAGGAAGGGTACATGTATTTGTAGAATGCTTAATCACTTATCCATGAATTTAATTAGTTAGGAGTTCAGTTAATTTAACTTCTGAATGTTTTGTGTTGAAACTGATGAATGGGCAACTATCATCGTATCATATTGTATATATCTTTCTGAACATACAAAAAAAAAAAAAAAATCAGTTCAAACATCAAAATAAGAAAGTATCATGAATTAAAAAAAGAAAGGTTTAGGCTTGACTATGTGGTAAGAAGCTTGCAGCTCAATAACATGGTACCAGTTTCAGTCCCACTGTGTGGCATCTTGAGCATGTGTCTTCAACTATAGCCTCGGGCCAACCAAAGCCTTTTGAGTGGATTTGGTAAATGGAAACTGAAAGAAGCCCATCATATATATATATATATATCTCTATATATAAAACTGAGAATGTGTGTCTGTCTGTTTGTGCGTGTCTGTATCTGTATGTGTGCATCACTAAAACTCAAGAACTACCCAACCGATTTCATTCAAATTTTACACATGTCTTACTTAGGGTCCATGCAGTGTCATGCGTCAAAGGATTTTCAACTTCTTGCCTAATGCAAGCCTGGAGCAATCTCTTATCTTTTACACTATTTCAGTATTACATGTCAAAATTGAAACAGTAACATCTCTATTGTAATATGAGATAATACTTTTAGTTTTGTATTTATGTACGTTTGTGTGTGTGTGTGTGTGTGTATATATATATATATATTTATGTATGCATGTATATATGTGTATGTATGTGTGTATATATATATATATATATATATATATATATATATATATATATATATATAAAAATAAAGTTGAAACTTACTTGCAAATGGACGCGTGCGTTTGATGATATAATAATACAAATTATATATAAGCATATGCATGTATACATACATATATGTACATACCTACATCTACATGTATATATTTATGTATGTATATGTATACATGGCCTATGGCCTATGCCAGTGGGTGTAACCAGCCCACTTATGAATACCTCTCATTCATTGGACAATAAACTTTATTTGAAGCAAGTGAAATCAAGTTCAAAATTGCTGACGTGGCCGATGACAGTACCGCCTGGTTGGCACCCGTGCCAGTGGAACGTTAAAAGCATAGCCAAACGTGGAGTGTAACTGGCCCACTTATGAGTACCCCCTCATTCATTGGACAATGAACTTTGCTTGAGGCAAGTGAAAACAAATCAAAATCGCTGATGTGGCCGATGACAGTACCGCCTGATTGGTACCTGTCCCAGTGGAACTTTAAAAGCACATCCAAAGCATGATTGTTGCCAGGGCCACGGATTGGCTCCCATGCCAGTGGCATGTGAAAAGCACCATTCGAGCATGATCATTGCCAGGGTTGCCCTACTGGCACATGTGCTGGTGGTACATGAAAAACAACATTCAAGCACGGTCATTGCCAGTGACGCCGGAGTGGTTCCCGTGCAGGTAGTACATAAAAAACACCTTTTGTGAATGGTCATTGCCTGAACCGCCTGACTGACCCTAGTGCCAGTGGCACATAAAAGCACCCACTACACTCTCGGAGTGGTTGGTGTTAGGAAGGGCATCCAGCTGTAGAAACTTTGCCAGATCAGATTGAGCCTGGTGCAGCCTCTGGCTCACCAGTCCTCAGTCAAACCATCCAACCCATGCCAGCATGGAAAGCGGATGATAAACAATGATAATGATAATGATGTATATACATGTAAATCTATGCATATAAATTTGACATGGGTGATTCTATCTTCTGTTGGGATTCACGGTCAAACGACTGGGCGGAGTTGTGCGAAAAATTACACAGATGTGTAGAATGATCTGGTGGTGATGCTGAGCTTTGTATTTTTTCATAGCTCCCATGGTTACCGAGATAATCTACTATAATAATACTCTTGTGTTTATGAATGAGAAAGGAAGGGGTGATAGATGAATAAGGAAAGAAGGGGTGATGTAATACTTGGTAGTGGGATGGTGAAAATTGTACTCTGAAAAAAATAAATCAAACAGCGTTTCAACTATGTGTGAATATATGTCTATGTAAAAGGGGAGGTATGTGAATGTGCGTGTGTGTGTGCATGTGTGCACACAATGGAAGTATGTATACGCGTGTGTATATGTATGTGTGTGTATATATATATATATATATATGAATAACCAAAAGCAGAAACCTGGTTTGTGGATATCCGTAATTGCATAAAATTTTTATTTGTGTTGTTAAATGTTTTAATTCGGTCTGTTTTCCTCGCATACTGTTTTTCTCTGTTATATTGGTGCGCTACGGTGGATTATTTAAGACTTGGCTCTTATTTCTAGCAGCTAGATGCTCATTAAGCATCATTACGATATTTCATAGCTCCTTAAAGCTATCATAACTGCGTTCCACCAATGCTACTACTGGTGATATCATCATATTTTGAATTTATCCACAGATGATATGTAGTGACATCTAACTTCAAATCTCAGTGTTTGAATATTTCATTTAAATATATATATATATATATAATTTAATAAATGGAGTTATACGCATATGTTAAATGAATTTTTTTATTTCCAACATATGTTTCGAAGATTACAAATTGTTCCTTCCAAAGGAATGAGTGATGTTGATAATGATGTAATCTTTTCTTCAGGGAAATTCATTAGAGCCAACGTAACCGTAAAATATTTTAACCGAATGTGACAACTACGAATAGAGAAGATTGCTACATATCTTATTTGAAAAAGCCGTTGGAAAATGCAACGCTACGAGACAGTACGTTGGACAAGGAGGGAAGAAAAGAAGGAAAAATAGAAAAATAGAATTTGGAATGGGAAGTCAATAAAATGATTTAAATCCAAATCACAGGTAAATTAACAGATAAAGTCATCTTTGTATATGGCAGATGTGCAGGAACAATAAGCACCTCTCAAATGCCCAGGAGGCTCTCTTGAGATTGTAGATAGTTTCTGTTACCTAGGTGACCAAATTAGCAATGGTGGAAGACGCTCTGAAAGTACTGTTTCTAGAATAAGAATAAGATGGAGGAAGTTCAGAGAGCTATTACCTCTGTTGGCAACAAAAAGACTTTCTCTCAGAGTGAAAGGTAGACTGTGTGCTAACAGCTGTATTCATTGGTAGTGAGACATGGGCTCTGAATGTGGAAAACACATGTGAACTGGAGACAAATGAAAGGCAGTAGGCTCCACTGGATGTGCACTATCAGTGTGCATGTATGACAAAGTGCAAACATATTGAGAGAAAAGTTGAGCATAAGAAGTTTCAAATGCAGCATGCAAGAGAGATAACTATGTTGGTTTGGACACATAATGTATAGGAATGAGTGCCGATCACTGAAAATGGAGGGTACCTGTGGAAGAGGGAGACCCAAGAAGAAATGGGATAAAGTGGTAAGGACTGATCTCAGGATGTTGGTCCTCATGGAGGAAATGACAATGGACCAAGATGTCTAGTGATATGAAGTTCTTGAAAAGACCTGTCCACATCCGCAAAACTGAGTTCTAGAAGCGCTGTGTTCCACCCATACATAACATGAAAACCTTTCACACACCCTACCCAACAAACCAAACTACATCTCTTCCTCATTTCTCCTCTTTCATGCATTATGCTTATCGCTCACTCCTCGATTTTGTCCTCACAGCCCTGTTCACTGTATCATTGCTATCCAGTAGATCCGTCACCACTCACTACATTCCCCTCCCTCACTCTCTACTCACGCTTCTTTGGCAATGCCCTGCTACTTATATTATGACCTCCATACATCAAGGATATGCAATGGCACTTGCCATCATCTCTCTCTCTCTCTCTCTCTCTCTCTCTCTTTCTCTCTTACTTGACCAGTCCATATTCTCATCCCCTTCCCTTGTGAGTATGCCTGACATTTTGCTACCGTCTCTCTCCTGCTCTCTCTTGCACTCCTGCTGTCTTCTACTCTCTCTCCCCTTCTCCTGCTCTTCCCTCAGGTTGGATAACCATGTATCTCTTTTACAGCAGCACACCTGTTTCTGTCCACATTTTTCTCTCTCTCCCACTGGACAGGTAACTCTGTACCTCCTCTACAGCAAGACACCTGTTTCCACCTCTGTCTCAATATAACCGTTCATCATCTGACACAAGATCCCCTCCTCCTCCAATACCACCTCTCCTCTCAAAGGATCTTTGTCTTGCAAATTTCTTTTTGACCCTGCCAGTGCTGGTACCACTTAAAAAGCATTCAGCCCACACTGTAAAGTGGTTGGCATTAGGAAGGGCATCCAGCTGTAAAGACCATGCCAAACTGACCCTGCCTGTGCTTGTGCCACATAAAAAGCACTCAGTTCACTCTGCTGGGTGGTTGGTGTTAGGAAAGGCATCCAGCTATAAAAGCCCTGCCAAAACAGACTCAGAAGTCTGGTGCAGGCTCCTGCCTGGCCAGTTCCTGTCACATCATCCAACCCATGCCAGCATGGAAGGCAGACGTTGAACAATGATGATGATGATATATATATATACACACACATACACATATATTCTCACACATGCACACATGTTTATACACATGCACACACATACACACATATAATAATGTGTGTGTGTGCATATATATATATATATATATATATATATATATATATATATACACACACACACACACACACACACACACACACACACAGGTCTCTCTACACATCATGTAGTCATGTGAGGAAGCAGAATTAGTTTATAGCATAAACAGAATGATTAACAAAACAAGGAACAAGTTAATATGTAAAAACAAGGGAAAGAAATGATATACACAAACAAAATAAAATCAAAGTTAAAGAATGAGAAATAGATTAAGAAAATAAACTCAGGGAAGAAGTGGAGTCTGGAAATAAAAACAGCAATACTCAGACTAATCCCTAAAACTGAAAACCAGCAAAGAAACCCAAAATATAAAAAAAAAATAGTCCTTGGCAACCATTAGTAAATTCTTGGGTTAATTAACTGAAGAAATCATATCCTTTTTGTCTGCTTGTCATTACAGTTATCTGTAATATACGTGTGTGTGTGTGTGTGTGCACATGTGCGCATGTGTATAAACTACACATGCACATGTACACACACACACAATAACACAGATGGATTGAGGTTCACTACAGCTGTTTCAAATGTGTTCTTTATTGTTTTTCTTCTCTAGGCACAAGGCCCGAAATTTTGGGAGAGGAGGGAAAGTTGATTTGATCGACCCCAGTATGCAAGTGGTGCTTAATTTATTGACTCCAAAATGATGAAAGGCAAAGTTGACCTTGGTGGAATTTAAACTCAGAACATAAAGACAGACGAAATACCGCTAAGCATTTCGCCTAACATGCTAACGTTTCCGTCGGCTCGCCGCTTTAGATGTGTTCTTTATTGATGAACAAAACTATTACATCATGTAAAAAAAAAACCTTTTCAGGTGAATTAAGAATAAAATTCGGCATTTAAGATTTTTCACATAAATAGAACATAATGGAAGTTCACCCTCCCATTTAGGTTACAGCTGTAACCAAAATCGGAAGGTCAATATGTATTATGTTCTAAATGTTAAACTTTATTCTTAATTTATCTGAAGAAAATGGGGTTTTTTACTTGATGTAATAATTTTGCTCATCAATAAAGGACATATATGAAACATCTGTAGTGAACCTTGATCCCTCTGTGTTATTGTTTATACTTCACCACACTTGTAACCTTGCCTGCATTGGATCTTGAGCCTATAGTCAACAGTTAAATACATACCAGAGGATACTCCTGTGAATGTGTGCATACCTGGAGGTACAAATCCATAGTTTAGTAAGTATGTGTATGTCCGTACACATTGTTAGTGCTATCTGTGACTCTGCTTTGGTACCTTTGTTATTTAAATACCTTGATTCTATTGGATCCTAAAAACTTTATGTATATATATATATATATATATATATATATATATAAAGTGTAGTATATTGCCACTTAAGTGTGGCTGACCCCTAGGGGTGGATGTTACTGTTGCTTTTAGCCCCAGGAGGACATCTCCTCCAGCTGGCTTATCGACACACGACTGTGTCCTGTTTGCCAAGGGAGTTATCCCTCTCACCTCGGCCAGCAGCACGAACGTATCCGGATTTCAGGGTTATTTCCCTTCGTCGGCGTTCGACAGCTGATGACCTTGGTGAGAGAGACAAATCTGGCAAACCTTATATCTTCTTTTCCAGTGGCATTCTTCACTGATATTGAAAAGGTGAAAACAAGCAATGTTAATTCTCTATATGAAGTATTAACAGTAACTGCACGATAAAGTGTAGTATATTGCCACTTAAGTGTGGCTGACCCCTAGGGGTGGATGTTACTGTTGCTTTTAGCCCCAGGAGGACATCTCCTCCAGCTGGCTTATCGACACACGACTGTGTCCTGTTTGCCAAGGGAGTTATCCCTCTCACCTCGGCCAGCAGCACGAACGTATCCGGATTTCAGGGTTATTTCCCTTCATCGGCGTTCGACAGCTGATGACCTTGGTGAGAGAGACAAATCTGGCAAACCTTATATCTTCTTTTCCAGTGGCATTCTTCACTGATATTGAAAAGGTGAAAACAAGCAATGTTAATTCTCTATATGAAGTATTAACAGTAACTGCACGATAAAGTGTAGTATATTGCCACTTAACTCCCTTGGCAAACAGGACACAGTCGTGTGTCGATAAGCCAGCTGGAGGAGATGTCCTCCTGGGGCTAAAAGCAACAGTAACATCCACCCCTAGGGGTCAGCCACACTTAAGTGGCAATATACTACACTTTATCGTGCAGTTACTGTTAATACTTCATATAGAGAATTAACATTGCTTGTTTTCACCTTTTCAATATCAGTGAAGAATGCCACTGGAAAAGAAGATATAAGGTTTGCCAGATTTGTCTCTCTCACCAAGGTCATCAGCTGTCGAACGCCGACGAAGGGAAATAACCCTGAAATCCGGATACGTTCGTGCTGCTGGCCGAGGTGAGAGGGATAACTCCCTTGGCAAACAGGACACAGTCGTGTGTCGATAAGCCAGCTGGAGGAGATGTCCTCCTGGGGCTAAAAGCAACAGTAACATCCACCCCTAGGGGTCAGCCACACTTAAGTGGCAATATACTACACTTTATCGTGCAGTTACTGTTAATACTTCATATAGAGAATTAACATTGCTTATATATATATATATATATAAAAACACACTTATACATGCACACACTCACATGTATGTGTTTGTGCATGCATGCACACACATCTATATACATATGTTTTAAAGACACATATTTACATGCTCCCACACACATATGTATGTACATATGTATGCTTGCATATGTTTTATGTATGTATGGGTCATCATCATTTTTAAGTCTGTTTTAGATGCTAGCATTAGTTGAATGGATCTTCAAAATCTGAGTTCTTATGAGAAGATGCTACATCCATGGACTGATTCTTAAATGTGTCATTTGACTTGCTTTCAGTAGCTGGATGCCTTTACTGTCACCAACCACTCTACAGAAATATATTTGGTCTATTTTTTTCATGACACCAAAACTGTGAGGTAGAATAAAGACTACTGGAACCTGTGCATTCTTTGCTTATTTGTCAATCACTTAGCAATGTACAGTGGGCATGTTTTGTAGTAGCAGTACTTGAGAAATTGTCTTGCGTACTTGTGACTTTGTATGATTGCATATTGTTGGCTTATTGTTGTCGCAACAGTACACACAACATGTAGATTGCATAATGCTTGTGTGAGAACAGCTATGTTACATGGTAGTGAGACATAGGCTCTGACTGTGGGAGATGTGTAGGCTGGAGAGGAATGAAGGTAGTATGTTCTGTTGTATTTGCAACATCAGTGTGCATGAACAACAAAGCACAACTGTTTTGAAAGAAAAAGTTAGTCACAAGAGAGATTAAATGTGGTATGCAGGAGAGGAGAATGCATTAGTTTGGACATGTGATGCATATGAGTAAAGACAGCTGTAAACAGAAGTGCTGTCTCTGAAAGTGGATGGTACTTGTGGAAGAGGAAGACCCAGGAAGACATGGGATGAAGTGTTAAGGACTGATCATATGATGTTGGGTCTCACAGAAGAAATGACAGTGGACCAAGATGTTTGGTGATATGATGTTCTAGAGAAAGCCCATCCATAAAACTGAGTGCTAGAAGAGTTGTGTCACACCCACATGTAGCAACACACTCTACCATAAGAAACTGAACTACAAGTCCTCTTCTAATTGCATCTTTCTCTTCCTCACATTTCCTCTTCATAAATTATGATTGTTTTCCAATCCCCTTTCTTGCCCTCACTAACCTGCTCACTGTATCGCTGCTCCCAGTACCCTGAACACCTACACCCTAATTTTCTATCCATGTTCTGCACTCATATTCAATTTTTTACATCCAATTTTTTTTCACACTTGTGAGTCAGTTGGGGTTTTCATTATCTAACGCAGCATCCTGCTAATTATTGCTTTTTTTTGTCATCTTCTTTACAAGGTTCTGCTTCCCAAAATCAGCTATCACCACTTCTGCTCATGCCCTCCTTGGACTTCCTCTTCTACTAGTCCCTTCCTTATGAATTGCCTGGTTTGTCTTCACCCACTTGTCATTATCCATTTGTATAATATGTCCATACTCTTATAACCATCCCTTGCATAATACAACTGATTCCTCCTCCACCTTGTTTTTCTGTCAGCTGATTAGTACCACATCATTCTTGTACACTAACATTATACATGTAGCAAATCAGCTCCCTCCATTCCTTTCTAGCCTATATACATCCTTGCAGATTATACATCCAAGCATTGTACAATCAACCCTTCATTCAGAGAGAATCCTCTTGTTGATAATGGATGTCATAGCTGCCTGAACTTTATTCACTCTGGGCGCTATGCTTTCAGGACAGCCTCCTCCACTACTGTTTAGGTTATCTGGGAACAGAAGCTATCAGCCTCTTCTGTAAAGCCTTCTGTGTATTCAAGGAGTTTATTTGCCAGTTACCTTGAGTATTATATTATATGTGCATGCATTTATATATATATATATATATATATATATATATATATATATATATATATATATATATATATATATATATATATATATGCATGTTGTGTATGTACGTATATATAAATATATATTCACATATATGTATGTGTATAAATATATGCATACATACATATATACAGAGAGAGAGAGAGAGAGAGAGAGATAGTGATGCAGAGAAACACACTTGGGTTGATATATAAAATATAGATTCAACTACACGTGTGAATACATGTAGGAGATATATATATATATATGTAAAGATAAACAAAAACTGAAAATATTCAGAAGATAAACACTCATGTATAAGCATATATATATTTATATATTTACAAAATAAATGAATTTATATGGAATACAGAAAACTAAGGGAAGAAGGCCTGATATTTTAAGTCTGACAACTGTTTCTGGGGGCTCAGGATCATGTAATAGTTGTAATGTTCATAATTTTAATATTTGTCTTGCATCCATTTTTTTCCTTTTTCATGAATCCTAGGGCTCATAAGGTTTAACCCAATTTCTGTGGTGTATAAGTGACTGTTATTACAGCACTCTTCCCTGAGCAATGCTGAGTGGACTGGAGCAATGTGAAATGAAGTGTTGAAGTATTTTGCTTAAAGATATGATACTTCTCAGTCTGAGAATCGAAACCACAATCTTATGATTGAGAGCCCAACACCCTAACCACTAGGTCACGTGCTTTGACATTTGTCATAGCCGTACTTGTTTTATATTTTATTTTGAATTTCTTTGTCTGTTTTCATATAGCTGTTGTCATGTTTTCCTATGATATCATAAAGATTCTGTCCTACATTTTGTTAATCCTAGTCTTTGTTATTGTTTTCATTAAGCCCTTTCCTTAGAAGATTTTCTTTAAATAAACTGGCTGAACCTAGCAGAATTGTTGCTAATGTGCTACAATTGAAATACTTTAACAAACAATTGATGAATATATATATATATATATATATACACACACACACCTTAAAATTTCACACAAATTTATTTTAATATGAGGTAGGACTACCTTTGGCAGTAATTACAGCTTGAATTCTATGAGGTATGGACTCATACAAACTTTGAATTGTTTCCAAAGGAATTTTTGTCCATTCTTCAGCTAAAATAGTCTCCACTTCTTGTAGTGATGATGGTGGAGGATATCAACTCCTTGTTTTTCTAAAATGCACTGTATATGTTCAATAATATTGAGATCTGAGGTGGCCAGATCAGATGTTAAACTTCACTAGAATGTTCCACGTACCATTCAGTAGCAGCTTTAGCTGTGTGAATTGGTGCATTATCATCCTGAAAGATTGTTCCCTTCCGGAAACCGTTCCACAACCATAGGATAAATTTGATCAGATAAAATGCTTAAATAGTCTTGACTATTAATTCTGCCATGAAGGGAAACCATTGGGCCGGCGGATTTCCAAGATATAGTCCCCCAGATCATCACAGATCCTCCTCCATGTTTAACAGTTAGAAGAAGGCAGTCTGGGTCAAATGCTTCTTTTGGCTATCTCCACACGTATGTTCAGTCGGTGGTCGGAAATAAGATAAAAGATGACTCGTCCAAGGAAATAACATTCTTCCATTGCTCTAGGGACCAATTCTGTAGGTTTTTACTCCACTCTAAATGCTTTGCAACATTTGTTTTTGAAAAGTAGTGGTTTTCTGATTGCAGCCCTCCCATGAAATCCGGCTTTGTCCAGCTCCCAACAAACGGTTTTTGTGGAAACTGGGTTCTCGAGGTGGTCATTAATCTCTGCTGTAATCTTGGGAGCTGTACTTTTGTGATCCTTTCTAACAATTCACGTAAGAGTCTGATGGTCCCTATCTGAAAGTTTTGGTTTTCTTCCGGAGTTTTGTTCTCAAAGGCTGTCATTACTTTTGAGACGGTACTTCTTGATACACCAAACATTTTGGCTGTTTTCGTTATGCTAGCGCCTGCCATACAAGCACCAACAATTTGACCTCTTTGAAAGTGCGATGAATTTTAATTACCTTTTTCTGATGATATCTGAAAAGAAACAGCAATTTTAGCAAAACTTATTAAGCAACACTAATAATAAATCAAAAAGCATAAAAATAAACAAGCTTTTGATGGTTTTATAGATATTTCAAAATTATGATGCTATGTATGTCCATTATTTTGTCCAACCCCTGTATGTGTGTGTCTGTGTTGGTATCTTTTGGGGAACAGTGAATCTTGAAGCGCATTGCTTATTTATGCGTTTTGAGATTCGCTGTTCCAAAAAAGAAATTCTTATGTCAACATTTATATTTACATTTTCTTTATTATCATTTTTATGTGATGTTAGCGGTTCAGCAAATAGAGATCAATAAAATAAGTAACAGATATGATTTGCTGACACACTTTGAGTCACTGTTGCAACATGGTGACAGTCGAATTACTGAAACCAGTAAAAGACTATGTACACGAGTGTATGTGTGTGCATGAATTTGTATGTACACACACAGGTATTCACAATACATACACACACACACACACACACACACACACACACACTACACACGCATGAATGTCTTCAGCGTCATGATGTCTGCCTGCTGGCAGTATTTCTGTTAAATATATATTTAATATTTAAATTATATATTGATAATACAATTTAGTCACCCAGAGGGAGTGATTATATTAAAAACTGCTGTAATCTATTTATTTCACTTCTTTTCCTGTTACAGTTAATAGCTCTAAGTTATTGTAGATAATAATAATAATACTATTATCATTCATAATAATAATGTTTTCTTTATTATTGATATTATTTCAATTATTAATATTATAATAATAATATTATCAATATTATTAAAATTATTATTGTTGTTGTTGTTAATAATAATAATAATAATAATAATAATAATAATAATAATAATAATAATAATAAACACTGACAGAACAATTGAAACTAACATACTCATTAGAGGCAGGAAAGAAAATGAACATAAACTGATAGATATAAGTTTCCTCAATGATAAGAATATGTCTGTCAAGGAATTTGACAAGCTCATTAAATATAAGAAACTGGAAATTGCATTACAAATGATGTGGCACCTTAAAGTGAAAACTTCCCCTATTATTGTAGGTGATCTTGGTATGGTAAAAATAAAAGGTAGGGTATCAGAAACATCTAGATGACATCTCAGGAGAACCATATCTCAAAGAAATAAAAAAAAATTGTGTTGACAGGTACCACTCATATCCTTAGAAAAACCCTGTCAACTTAGATGTTTCATGTTGTGCTGAATGTATTTTTGTACTATCCTCCTTTCTTTCTCTCCTCATATTTAACCTTCATTTGTCCTAGGGCACTGAGAGTGATCTGGTAATTGATTGTATCAAATATGTAGATTAAAAGTAAAATATGGTGGTCACTCCTATCAGTTTCAACATATGAGTGTTTGAAGGAGAGGACTTAAAGAGAGTAACAGAAAAAGCTCCCAAAAAACTTAGGAACTGCAACTATTTGCAATGGATGTGTGAATGTAATTTCAGTCCAGGTATGGATTTTGCTATGAAGTTGCAATGGAGACATTGAATGATTTTGATTTTGCCTGGGATTGGGCAAGTGTGTCTCTTGATTGTGGGATGTAGTTCTTCTATTGTTCTTTTTCTTCAGCTCAAATTGTTTGGATGCATTGTGACACATTTTATACCATGCAGATTGATCTAAGCAATGACTGTCCCAAGATGTCAGGTTAAGCAGTAGAGATTTCAGTGATTGCTTCAACTTATCTTTATACCTAAGGAGAGGTTTTCCTTTCCTGTGATATCCTTCCACTTGTTGGCCATACAGAAGAATTTTCGGAATGTGGTCTCTTTTCATTCGAACAACATGTCCTACCTATCTGCACTGAATGCTCATCAGCATGCTTTGGATACTGGAGATAACACATTTTTCTGAGATTTTGGCATTGAATATCCTATCTGGCCATTTTATGTTGCATACGTTGTGCAAACAGCACATGTGGAAAGTTTCAAGTTTCTTTATATGTTTGTAGTAGGGGGTCCATACTTCTGCCCCATACTGTGTTTTTGGGGGAGGGGGCTAGTCAATTATATTGACCCGAGTACTGGTATTTATTTCATTGACCCTGAAAGGATGAAAGGCAATGTCAACCTCGGTGGAGTTTGAACTCAGAACATAAAAGGGGAAGAAATGCTGCAAAGCATTCTGCCTGGTGTGCTAATGATTCTGCCAGCTCATTGAGTTTAGGCTAAGGCTAGTAATTTTGAAGGTGGAAGGTAATTACATCAACCCCAGCACTTCACTCTGGTGTTTATTTTATTGACCCTGAAATGGTGAAAGGCAAAGCTGACCACTGCAAGGATTGAGCTCAGAATATAGAGAGTTACTAATCATTTTCTCTCATGTGCTAATAATTCTACCTGTTCACTGCCTTAGCAGCAGCAGCAGCAGTATCAGTAGTAGTAGTAGTAGAAGGAGGAGTTTCTGATTTAAGTCAAGGTCAGCACCTTCAAGAAAAGAGGTTAGTTGATGGCATTGACCCTAGTACTTTATTTATTGATTTATTTGACCTTAGTATGCAGAGAGCATGAAGAGGCTGTGTGGTAAGAAGCTTGCTTCTCGACCATATGGTTCCAGATTCACTTCCACTGTGTGGCACCTTGGGCAAGTCTCTTTTACTCTGTACTATAGCCTTGCGTTGACCTAAGCCTTCTCAGTGGATTTGATAGATGGAAACTGAAAGAAGCCTGTTGTGTGTGTGTTTTTGTGCCTGTGATTGTCCCCCACCATTGCTTGACAACCAGTGTTGGTGTGTTTATATTTCCATAACATAGCAGTTTGGCAAAAGAGACTGATAGAATAAGTACAAGGCTTTAAAAAAGAACGTACCAGGATCAATTCAATTAGCTAAAATTTTTTTCAAGGTGATGCCCCAGTATGGCCACAGTCTAATGACTGAAACAAGTAAAAAAATAAAAGATGAATGATATTGCCAGGTATTTTTTCTGGTGCTATAATCATTCTGTCAACTCATCATCTTAAATGTTTCCAACCCAGGCAAAAAGACCCGCGATTTTGAGGGTAGGGGCTAGTTAATACCAGAGATCCCAGTACTTAATTGATACCTTATTTTATTGACCCCAGAACGATAACAGATAATGTTGACTTCAGTAGGGTTTGACTTCAATCCACCAGCCTAAGTAAAAGTCATTTCTTACATAGGCACAAAGTCTGAATTTTGGGGTTGGGTTTTAGTTGATTAAATCAACTTCAGTACTTGACTAGAATTTAATTCTATTGATCCTGAAAGGATGAAAGACAAAGTTGACCTCAGTGGTACTTGAACTCAAGACATTTTGCTTGACTTTACTAATCTTCCACAACAGTAACAGAGTTAGTAGTAATTGCAGTAGTGGTAGTGGTGGTGGTGGTAGTGGTGGTGGTGGTAGTGGTGGCCTTGCTAGTAATAGCAGCATCAGCTGATGAATAGATAAATAAATAAATTTATAAATAAAGTTTAAAATTCTAAATAGTGATGGGAGTTTATTGGCAACAGCTGAAAACCAAACATGGTAACATTTCAGAGACAGTTAAGGCTGTGTGTGTGTGTGTGTGTGTGTGTGCATGTGCGTGTGCGCGCGCATATGTGTATGTGTGTCCAGGTATGTATTAATGTTGTATCTTGCAGGATATCCACTAAACTCATATTCCAAACCTGTATGAGTGCCATAAAAGGATTTTGAAAATTCAAAGAATGAAAGAAAGAAAAGCCCCACCTCTTGGCACTGGCAACACAAAATTTAATAACATCCAAATGCATTGGAAGCATCTTCCTCCGCTTGGTGGTGGTGGTGGTGACGAGGATGATGGCAGTTATGTTGATGCTGATAATGATTCTGTTGATAACAACAATGATTGTGATTATTATTATTATGATGGTGATGATGGTATCGTCGGTGGTAGATTTTAATCCCTGGTCAGTCCTAATTCATCAGACATAATCAAAGTCATTCAAGCCAAACCATCTTTGATATATTTTTGGAATATCCAGGACTACTATATCCAATGTGTTTAAAATGGTAGTGTATAATTTGGGAGAGATTTGGTTGCTATATCTGGCAGGTCAAGCAACCATTCAGAGGAAGCAATAGTGGTAGTGGTGACATTTTTTAGTTCTTCACCTCCTAGGGGCTAGCTTTCATAATAAGTACCATCCAAATAGACATTTGAATACATCTGATGTAAGATTTGCAAGCTGGTTGAGTTGTTAACAAAATGACTAACACAAGGGTATGGTATAGGGATGAAATGCATCCTTCCATCCACTGAGGTTTGAACCAAAAGCTGAAGAAGACAAAACCATGTCTGCAGCACATTTAGTCTGTTATGGTAAAGAACTCTGAGATTTTTAATAAAAAAATTATTTTCATCTTAGACAAAAATGTTGTCATTAGTACCATGACAAACGCTGAGATAGTTCAAAGCTTATTGTTCTTGGACTAAGTATGGTAGAAATCACAGTTGTAAATTTGTTGATGTCTGCTGGTCATGGCATGTTGCTGCTGTGCATTGTTTTTGTATTGCAGCAGCACTCTTGCCTGCTGCTGGTTCTACTGCTGTCTGCAGACTGCCATGTGCTGTGTCCAGACTGTTGTCTATCTGTAGTGGCTAAAATGCACTGAATATATAATGGTGGTTTTGGGCAGAAAAAGCACATCAAAGATGAAATTATTGTTAGACCTGGTTCCACACGAAGTCTTGAATGGTCAGATTTTTTTTATGACTTCACTAATATTTTAGTGAATTATAATCATGTTTTCAAGTTGGTTTTTGCTTCAGATATAGTGATCTGGGTTTGATTTCTAAATTTTGGTGTTGCTAAATATTCCTGTTACAAGTTTAATATTCCACTTTCTCAGACGTACAGTTATGGTAAATGAAATCATAATGGTGATGGTGGTTTCACATTACCAGAATTGAGCTCATACACATTCCCCTCCCCTTGGCTTAGTCCACCAAACTGTAAATATGTTCAATCTCTGTACTTTCATTTCTGTGGTAACTGGAAACCCATGTAAGAGAGTGTGAATGTATATGAGCAAATATATTCAAAACCATATTTTATGTTTGATTTAATTGTAACTTGTATGGTTGTATACACACACACATATACATAAATTCTCACTTGTAAGGTTGTTTACACACATATATACACAAACTAGCACTTGTAAGATTGTATACACACATATATACACAAACTCACACTTGCAATGTTGTATACAAACTTGCACATGCCTACACCATTTTTTTAAGTGATGTCCCTGCAAAGACACCACAACAACAGACACATACAAGAACACACATGTGCATGAATATACATATACATGTACAGTGTCTTCTGCACAGTTTCCATCTATTATTTTTATTCACAAGACATCGGCCAACCTGCAGCTATGGTAGAAGTCGCTGCCCAACATGTCACACTGTGGGAATAAGCTTGGGATCATGTGTTTACAAAGCAAACATTCTAGCTGCACACACATGCCTTCATCTATGTTTTATTAGAAACTGAGACTTTTTGAATTGCGTTAGGTCTCTAAAAAAAGAAATATATGAACCACTTTATATATTGAGTGCATTTTCATTTGTAAATACATTCACCAATCTATATACATACTTTTATTTATATATATATATATATATATATATATATATATATATATATATATATATACATGTGTGTGTGTGTGTGTGTGTGTGTGTGTGTGTGTGCAGGCATGGCTGTGTTGTATGAAGCTTGCTTCTCAACCACGTGATTCCAGGTTCAGTCCCACTGCATGACACCCTGGGCAAATGTCTTCTATAGTCTCAGACCAACCAAAGCCTTGTGAGTGAATTTGGTAGACAAACTGAAAGAAACCCGTTGTATATATATATATATATATATATATACATACATATGTATCTGTATTTATGTGTGTGTCTTTGTATCTGTGTTTGTCCCCCCCATCATCACTTGACAACTGATGTTGGTGTGTTTATGTCCCATAACTTAGCAGTTTGCCAAAAGAGACCTATAGAATAAGTACTTGATTACAAAGAATAAGTCTTGGGGTCAATTTCTTCAACTAAAACCCTCTAAGGTGGTGCTCTAGCGTGGCCACAGTCAAATGACTGAAATGTGTAAAAGAGTAAAAAGAATATATCTGTGTGTGTCACATGAAGTAGTATCGAATTTAATATATTCATGTCAAGTCATATCTAACATGTTCAACTACACTTGAACTTGGGAAAACCTTTTGCTGTGGAAATAATCTTGAGAGAAAATTCTCTACCTAGATAACATGTGTGAAAATACACTGGGCTGTGAATGACTTCATTGGATCATAGGACACATGTTTCTATATTCTTTGGTGTCACCAATTATCAACATCAAATCTACCCTTCATAGCCTGAAAAGAGTGATTCAGTCTTATATTAGAACACCAAATGGTACATTTGCTGATGTGCATAAAGCTTGGTCAAGCTAGAATTAGTCAGACGAAGTTGCTTGGAGCATCATGGAGGAGCCAAATGTGTTTCCACACATGTTGCTAGGAGAATTTTCTCCCGAAACTATTTCAAGTGTACTTGATGTGAATATATTTTATTCAAAGCTACTTCATGTCCCTGTGGAATTCCGTTTTTGAATTCTGTGTTTTTTTCTTAAAAGAAATAGTGAGATGTCAAGGTTGCATGTGGAGGATGGCCCCCTCTCTCTCTCTCTCTCTCTCAAAGTTAGTGGGAAATAAAAGGGTGATGTCATCTGTGTGTGGGCGTTGCTGGAAGTGATGGCAAGTAGACACTTTTTTTTTTGTTTGTCTTTGGTCAGTAAGTGTCATTTCCTATTTGCTTCTGCCTAGAAATCAAGAGAATTGACTACTATTCCCTTCAAACTTCGCTTTTGTGACCTGGATATCAGTGTTTTGAAACTGAACTATTTTCCATTGCATTTCAGACAGATTCAGCACTGAGTGGCTGAAGCAGAAATATCATTATAGCAGATATTCTGCTCAATACCAGATTGACCTTGACCACTTGAGCATGTCCCTTAGTGGCTGACAATACATGCATCTCTGATCATGAGCAGGAGTAGTGGGGAAGCATCATAGCCATGTGTTGAGAGGGATTCTTTAGGGTTTGAATAAATATCATAACAAAAGCAAAGTTTGAAGGAAATGTTAGCCATTTTTCATACTTTCTAGAGGTAAGCAAATAGGAAATAACAGTTGCTACCCAAGGACAAAAATCGTGTTACACAGCATTATTAATGTATCAAAGAAAGACGTACCTAAACTTTCCTGTACATATATACACCCAGGCATTTGTATGCATGCATATATATTCATATATATGTGTGTGTGTGTCTGCATATATTTGATAGTATATATACATATGCACACGTGTAAATATTATATTCTTCAATTATATCACATTTACACACACATACAAACATAATACATGCAAAAATATATGCATACATATACATATAAAAACATATGGAAACAATTAGACTCATCTTATATTCATGCAAGCATATTTAGTCAAACACACATGCATGCAACCGCATGCTCACAAACATATGCATGTTCTCATATACATTATATTGTAACAAAAAGTTAATATTTGAAGACAGATGTGAATTAAAATAGTTGAAGTTAGTTGTTTCATTGCTAAGTCTAAACTACAAATCTCTGCCAGCCCCCATCCTTTGTGTGTGTGTGTGTGTGTAAATGCACAAAGTAAAATATTATGTGTGTTAAGAGTCACTTCCAACATCAAGCACACTGTAGTGCATGCATGTAAGAAAACCAGGTCAAGATTCGGTAGTGTCTTGATCCAAATCATGTCACATAATGCAGCCAATGAAAGCCCCTTCTCTGCATCAACTTCAGTGTGCCAAATACATCAGCAAATTTATTGTGATGCTCTTTATCCACAGAGAAAAATATTACATAAACATTGCTGAACATTACTTGAAGTTAATACATATTTTATTATGCATCTAATTAAATTTAGATTGGAGTTCATAAATATGTGTGTGAGAGTTGAAAGTGATCTTACTTATTACAGAAAACTGAGTTAAGGCAAATAAATTAACACATTACAGAAAGAAAGGAGTCTCTCATAATATGTTTTACTATTATATTTACAACCAACAACTGCTAATATCCATAGGGCAGCTATACATTTCTGATGAAGAACTATACAATCTGCAATGAGATATGAGAAATAACCAACTAAAACAAAATAGATATTACATCAACTATAGCAATAACTAAGCGTCAGTTTTTTTTCTTTTAACCAAGACTTGGTCTTACGTGAGAATATTTTATTTTTATAATGTGTTAATTTATTTCTTTTAATTTTAATAGGTTGTATCACTTTTAGTTTGTAAGGTCAAGGTCATACTTCCTACAAAGGTATTCAACAAAATTCCTTGTAAATATCTATCTCCTTTACTTGCAGTAAAAAATTAATAGTTATTAATCTTCCCTGCAGTAATCCACATGTTCTTATTCCTCTGTCATGCTCCAACCTCCCATCACCTGGCATATACTCAACTCATTTGCAGAGTCTTGTCTTGAATAACTTGGTAACCCTCATTGGTGGTAGTGCTACATAAAAAAGCACCCAGTACACTCTGTAAAGTGGTTGGCATTAGCAAGGACATCCAGCTGTAAAAACCGTGCCAAAGCAAGCATTGGTTTGGCACAATCATGTTTCTCACCAGTTCCTATCAAACCCTCCAACCTATGTCTGTGAGAAAAATAGACATTAAATAATAATGATGATGATATATATACTATATAGATAGATAGTCACTAATAGTTGCTTTTGTGTGTGTGTGTGTGTGTGTGTGTGAAGCTGTGCATGTCTGTATATGTATACATGTGTAAAGCTTTGCATGTCTCTATATGTATAAATGCATAATACTTTACATGTCTGTATTATCATCATCATCATCATCTTCATTTAATGTCCGCTTTCCATGCAGGCATGGATTGGGCTTTTTGACTGAGAACTGGTAAGCTGGGAGGCTTCATCAGGCTCCAATCTGACTTGGCAAGGTTTCTACAGTTGGATGCTCTTCCTGATGCCAACCACTCTGCAAGTGTAATGGTTGCTTTAATGTGCCACCAGCACAGGAGCCAACTAGGTGGCACTGGCATCAGCCATACTTGAATGGTGCTTTTTATATGCCACCAGTACAGGTGCCAGTCAGGTGACACTGGCATCAGCCACACTCAAATGGTACATTTTGCATGCCACTGGCATGGGTGCCAATCAAGCAGCATTGGCATCGACCATGACTACAATTTCACTCAGTTCAACAGCTCTTCACAAGCAGAGCATATTGCCCAATGATTGAAGAGTGCTTTTAAATGAGCCAGTTATGTGACACTGGCATTGGCCATGACTACAATCTCACTTGGCTTGCTGGATCTTCTCAAGCATGGCATATCTCCAAAGGTCTCGGTCGCTTGTCATTGCCTCTGTGAGGCCCAACATTTGAAAGTCATTCTTCACCACCTCATTCCATGTCTTCTTGGGTCTTCCTCTTCCACAGTTTCCTCCATTGTTAGGGTGTGACACTTCCTCACACAGCTTTCCTCATTCATACGCATCACATGACCATACAACTGCAATCGTCTCTCTTGCACACCACATCTGATGCTTCTTATGTCCAACTTTTCTCTCAAGGCACTTATACTCTGTTGAGTATGCACACTGACATTATACATCCAGCGGAGCATACTAGCTTAATTTCTTTCAGGCCTATGCATGTCCTCAGCAGTCACAGCCCATGTTTCACTGCCATGTAGCATGGCTGTTCACACACATGTGTCATACAGTCTACCTTTCTCTCTGAACGAGAGGCCCTTTGTTACCAGCAGAGATAGGATCTCTCTGAACTTTGTCCGGGCTATTCTTATTCTGGCAGCTACGCTTTCAGAGCATCCACCCCTGCTACTGACATGGTCACCAAGGTAACAGAAGCTATCAGCTATTTCTAGTTTTCCCCGCCTGGCATGTAATAGAATCTGTTTTCTGTACATCTTCGGTGTTTATTGTACCTGTGCATCTGCCGCACACAAATACTATCTTCCCAGTTAACCTTCCTCTGATATTGCTACATCTCTTATGTGTCCATAGCTTACACTGGGTACATCTTAGGGAGTTTCTGACTTTTCTACAGATTGACCAGGGGCATCTACCTGAAGGGGTTTGTGATTTGTCTACCTTCCTACTTACTTAGACTTTGGATTTTGCTAGGTTAACTCTAAGGCCCTTCGATTCTAGCACTTGCTTCCACACCTGAAACTTCTCTAGTTCTGGTAGTGACTCAGCTATTAGAGCAAGGTCATCTACATAGAGGAGATCCCAGGGGGAGCCTGTCTTGAATTCCTCTATTATTGCCTGAATAAGAGGGGTTGAGAACTGATCCTTGGTGAACCCCTACTTCTACTCGGAATTCTTTGCTCTACTCATTGGCAACCCTCACTTTACTAACAGCATCTCTGCACATGGCTTGTACAGCTTTCACCAACTATTCATCTATCCCTAGTTTCCGCATTAACCACCAGATAAAGGATTGTGGGACCCTATCAGAAGCTTTCTCCATGTCAACAAAAGTCAAGTACAGAGGTTTATCTTTGGCTATGCATTTCTTCTGCAGCTGCCTTACCAGAAATATAGCATCAGTGGTGCTTCTCCCTGGCACAAACCCAAACTGCATCTCATCTAAACTAACTCTGTCCCTAATTAGTTGGGCTATGACCCTCTCCATGACTTTCGTTACCTGATCCAACAATTTGATACCTCTGTAATTATTTCTATCTAAGGCGTCACATTTACCTTTGTAGCAGTTGACTATGGTGCTTCTACACCAGTCATTGGGTATGACTCCTTTGTGTATCACCTGGTTAACTATATGGGTAGACTATAGCCTACACTACCAGATATTTTAAGCATCTCAACAGTGATTCCTGATGGGCTGGGGGCTTTTCCTGTCTTCATACCCTTAATTGCTTTATCTGCCAAGGTACCGTCAATTGGGATAGTCTGTGTTGGATCGACATTTGGCAGATTCTCTTTCTTCCATTCATTCTCTTCATTTAGCAACCTTTCATAGTGGCATCTCCAAGTCTCTCTCTTTGCAGCATCATTAAATGCAAGTGAGTCATCATCCATGTAGACACATTTCTCTCCTATGACTGACTTTCTCTCACACATTGTCTTGCAATTCGAAACACTTCAAGTCTCTAGTCCTTACAATGCAGAAAATTGGCAAATTTCTTCTTATCTGCTTCCCTTCTGGCTAAGTAGACTTGTCTCCTAGCTTCCCTTTTGGCTATCTGATGCAGTTCTCTGCTACCACCACACTTCCAGTCCTTCCATGCTTGTTTCTTTTCACTAATGGCCCTGTCAACTACATTGTTCCACTACCATGTCACCTTAGGTCGAGAGGGGACTTTGCACCAGCCACAGATCTGGTCAGCAGCCCTTAACAGGTTGTCCCATAGGAACCTCCAGTTGTCCTCCATTATGTGATGCTATATCCTCCTATTGTTCGTCAAAAGCTTCAAGTAAAATGTCTCTAAATATCTGTCCATTCAGGGGATCCTTAAGCTTCCAGACCCTTCTTTTCCACATTGGTTGTCTTCTGGGGTACATTCTTCACCTGGGAAAGTTTTGGCATTTAAAAGTAACCATCTTTCTTGTTTCCTGGTGAGAATGTAGTCAATCTGACTAGTGTACCCACCAGACTGGTAGGTGAACAGGTGACTGGTAGGTTTCCTGAAGTTAGTATTACAAATCATAAGATCATTTGCATCACAGAACTGAGATATATATGGATGTATAATATATATGGATGTATGATAAATGTGTGTGTGTGTGTGTGTGTGTGTGTGTGTGTGTGTGTGTGTGTTTACTTGAGTAAATTTTTGCATGTATGTCATATATATGTATGTGTGTGTGTTCTCAGAGAAAGGCTGTGCCCATGATGTTTATAGAATCTCTAAGACCATTGGTTAATGTTCCCTTTGAACAGATACATGTCAATGGCTGCAGGAAGTTGCTAGTTAGTGGTGTGTGTGTGTGTATTTGAATAAATGTGCATCTAAGAATATAATCTGTAGTCATATGCTCTCTCCCTTTATTTCTTCTCCTTTCTTTCTCTCTCTCTCCCACCTTTTCTCTTTCATCTCCCTTCTTTTTCCTCTTTTCTTGCTCTTTCTCTTTTACTCCCTCATTTAATCATCATATTGATTCTTGCGTAATCACTTTATTGATAAAACTGTCAATTTTACTTTGTCCACATCTCTCTCACACTCTTCTTCACACACACACACACACACACACACACACTGACACACAGAGAAACACTTATATTTGCATAAATACATATGCACATACACATATCTACACACAGACACACATTTATGCATATGCCAGTACACTCACATATAGAGGCAAACATGCATATATATATATATATATATATATATATATGCATACACTTTTATATACTAGCTATCTCAAAACTAAGCTATCATTTACTATTATATCAATGCTGGCACAGTAATGATATCACCACTCTCTGTTCTCAACTCTCTACATCAGTGGTTCTCAACAGGGATCCATATGGCCCCTGAGGGTCCATATAAGATTTTTGGGTCTCCCCACAACAAAATAGTAAATTGGGCATCTAAAATAGTACTTTAAGAGTCCCTGAATATAAATTTTTTTTAGATGTATTTGTTGGTGTGTATTGCAAGAAACAGCTAGGTTTCTTTCTCTAACATTTTACAAATTTCAACCTTCACCAGTTAATGGATAAAACACATATCAAAAAAGCAAAATAGGAATTTTTAAAGAAGTTTCTATAAAACTAGTTTTTAAACATCAAATGGCTGTGGGGGGTCCACTAGAATAAAATAGTAATCAGAGGGTCCATAGATAAAAAATGGTCAAGAACTCCTGATCTACATCTACAACATCTCCTCTGAATTAGCTACTTGCATACCCATACCTCCGCCCAGCCCCTCCACCTGAATCCCCTGTTCTCCTCCTCTTCTCATCCCTATACAATGTCTCACATACTATCCTAATACACACATCTAAAGAAAATTTTTTTCAAGAGCCCTTAGAATACTATTTTGTTGTGTGGAGACCCCAAAATCTAATAAGGACCCCTGTTGAGAACCATTGAAAATAGTCATAGAAAATCCACCTCAACAAATTCCATCTGATCCATGGAAGCATGGAAAAGTGGATGTTAAAACAATGAAGATGATGAACCTATGTTGACGACACCTAATATATATATGCATCCATATAAACTCACCAGATGATGAATAATTATGCCTTTGAAGTTTTCTGGTTTGCATAATTGCTAGAAGGATTCAGTGTTTCGTTGTCTCACCATATTCTGAGTTCAAATACCACCAGATTTTCTTTGCTTTTTAACACCTATTTGCATGTTAATAAAATAAGACTAGGCATGTATACAGAATAAATTCAATTGATTATATGACATTCTCCTTGGAATTTCTAATTAGATTTATAGCAGCAACAATAAATATGAAAACTGGTTAATATAAGTGCAGGCATGGCCATGTGGTTAAGAAATTCACTTCACAACCACATAGTGTGAGGTTCAATTCCACTTTGTGGCACTTTAGGGGGAAGTGTCTTCTTCTATAGCTCCAGACTGACCAATACCTTGTGAGTGAACTTGATTGGCATAAACTGTGTACAAGCCCATTATATATATATAGGCGTTAGGAAGGGCATCCAGCTGTAGAAACTCTGCCAAATCAGATTGGAGCCTGGTGTCGCCTCCTGGTCCACCAGTCCTCAGTCAAATCGTCCAACCCATGCTAGCATGGAAAGCGGACATTAAACGACGACGATGATGATGATGATATATATAAAACAGGAAAGTGATGTTTCATTTGCTAATAGGAACTGCAAAGATTTACATATCAGATAGACATGGAAGGAATTTCCTTTTAGAAATTCTTCAGATAGAAAAATTGTAATATCTACAATTGTGACCACATATTGGATTGTACTAATGGTATAAGCAGAAACAGCTGGGATTTAACGTAACTACCTACCTATATATATATATTATTATTTCTAAATCTCTCTAAAGGAGACTATGGTAGCAGTACTGGATATTAATAGTTATCGCCAAGCTAACATGGCAGTCCAGAAAAATAGAATGAATGCTGCTGTTGATTAGCTCCAAGAGGCCATCATCTCTAGCTAGTTATGTGATACACAAGCTTGTGCCTATTACAACTTTCGAACAGGGGAGGACATCAGCCTGCTGGGTTCGGCTACTCCACATTGATAAGGGGCAAATACCCTGAAACTAGTCTGTGGATGTTGAACCAGCGAGGGGAAGCTGATGACCTCCCTTGTTCGAAGGTTTTAATGGACACAGGTTTGTGTGTCACATAACTAGCTAGAGGCAATGGCCTCTTGGAGCTAATCAACGGCAGCATTCATTCTGTTTTTCTGGACTGCCATGTTAGCATATATATATATATATATATATATATATATATATATACACACA
>NC_142952.1:22835509-22840509 GCF_046866305.1 Octopus bimaculoides
CTGGTGGGAACACAAACCACCCCCAGTACTTGAAAATGATCACATCACACTCCTCTGGAACTTCACCATTCAAACTGACAGAAAGATAGATGCAAATAGGCCAGACATCATACTGAAAGACTTCAGACAAAAATCATGCCTCCTCATTGATATGACTGTCCCAATCGATATAAACGTATCTGTCAAGACCCACTGAGCAAATATAAAGATCTTGAAATAGAAATTAGCAAAATGTGGAATCTGAAGACGAAAATAATACCTATTGTCATAGGTGCCCTGGGAATGACAGCGAAACGGGCTGATTACTACCTAGAAACCCCAAAATGGCTGAAGTTCAAAAGATAGTGCTCATGGGAACTGCCCATATCCTACGTAAAATACTGTCTATGTGATCTCAAATTTTAAAACATTATCTAGAACAACACTACAAATTCAAATATATGGTACCCTAGGCATAACACCTACATGAACTTCTAACTTGTTGTCTCTTGAGGTCTCTGGGTGAGACTTGGATCCAACTTGTACAAATGCAAAGCAAAAGTCAAACATAAAATAATAATAATTACTGTTAATATTACTGAAGGCAGTGAGGTGACAGAGTCGTTAGCAGACCAAGCAAAATGTTTGGCAGCATTTGTCCGTTTTTGTGCTCTGAGTTCAAATTCCGCTGAGGTTGACTTTATCTTTCATCCTTTTGTGGTCGATAAAATAAGTACAAGCTGAAAACTGGGGTCAGTGTAATTGACTTATCCCCTCCCCTGAAATTGCTGGTCTTGTGCCAAAATTTGAAATCATTATTATTATTATTAAGGTGGTAAGCTAGCAGAATCACTGGCATGCCGGACAAGATGCTTAGTGATATTTCGCCTGACTTTATGTTCTGAGTTCAAATTTCACTGAGGTAGACTTTGCCTTTCATCCTTTCAGGGTCAATAAAAATAAGTACCAGTTGAACACTGGGGTTGATATAATCAACTAGGCCCCTCCCCTCAAAAATTTCAGGCCTAGTGTTGTAGTAGAAAAGTTTATTATTATTATTATTATTGTTGTTGTTGTCTTTGCACAGCTTCTATTGCTGGAGATGTATTACGGTGCCAGCTGTTCATTACCAGTGAACTAAGGTGACACTCCTTATTTTTCGAGCACCATCTAGAGTATTCGAGCAGTTCCAAGAAGTGCTGTTTTCTGCAAGTGCTCCACTCTTATTGCAGCCCCTATTTGTTCTATTTACTTCTCAAGATTTTTACTCACTGTTCCCAGGGTTCCAACAATTATTGGTACTATGACCATCTTTTTCATTGACCACAACTGCTTAACCTCCCAAGCTAACCTATCATATTTATCGACATTTCTTTCTTCTTTATCGCATACCTTGTTGTTAGCTCGGCATGCTATATCTATGATCCAACATTGTTTACTTTCTTTCTCAATTAACACTATGTCTAGCTTCCTATTCTTCATCTCATGGTCACACTGGATCAAGAAATCCCATAGGATCTTTGCATTATAATTTTCGATGATGTCTTCAGGTTTATGTTTGTACTACTTTTTTGCTCTGTCAAGTCCATACTTTTTGCAGAGTGTCCAATGGACAATCCTTGCTATATTGTCATGATGTCTCTTATATTCTTTCTGGGCTAGTGGGGTACTTTGACTGGTAATATGCCATACAGTTTCACCATTTTGTCCTCAAATTCTGAACTTAACACTTTCTGATGTGCTGTCTATTCTGTATTTGATGTAATTGGTTCTTAGTGCTTGCTCTTGGGCAGCACAGATTAGAGCCTCTGTTTCTGGTTTTAAATCACTTTTTGTCATCCATAGCCATCTTTTTTCTCTGTCTTATCTTCAACATCCCTATGAAGTTATCCATGCATTCTTTTCTTTATCCACTTATTTTCAGTTTCATTCATTCTCAAGTGCTTTTACAGTACTTTATCTTTGTAATCTTCCATCCTACACAAGCCTGACCTTCTTACTTCCAATAATAGCGGTTCTGTGGCATTTTTTGCATACCATGCTATGTTGTGTTCTTCTGCTCTAACACTGTGTTCCCTCTCCTTTTCTTGGTACATACAGTCTGTCTGTGTCACTTTTTGAGTGGAGTATCCCACATCTAGTCAGCAACTTCCTTGTCTTTCTGTCTGAGCTGTTTAGTTCATCTATTGTCCATATGATTACTCATGCTCCATATCTAAGGAATGAAACCGCCCAGGTGTTGATAACTTCAATCTTATTCCGTCCATTTAATTTTGACTTAAGGATCAGTCTCAGTCTGTGCAAGTACTCCACCTTAAATTTTTTCTGTTATTTCTTTCTCCATGAATTTATCCATTTCCAATATACCCAAGTACTTATAGCCTGTCTCTTCTTTCTGCTTCATAACCTCACATTATTATTATTATTATTATTACTATTATTATTATTATTATTATTATTATTATTATTATTATTATTATTCACCTTGTTTGAGTTTAAAGTATGTGTATGTATGTATATATGCCCCACGATCAAGATGAGTAAAATAGCTGCTTCAATGAGAATAGTAACACCATAACTTTGGCTATTCACGTCAATGGACATTTTGGTCACGCCATAATGGCTTGCCTGGAGTACATGGTAGCTCCGGGTATGGTTCTAGAAGTGAGGAGAGGCCAAGACTTTTGGAGTTCTGTGATGCAAATGAACTAACCACTTCCAACTTGAAATTTGGGATACCAACTAGCCACTTGATCACCATCTAATAGAGTGGACATGCAAGCCAGATAGATTTCAGTCTCACCAGGAATTGAAATAGACAAATTATTGTAAGTGCTAAGTCATTGACTGGTTAGTGATGACTTCAGACTAAGAAACAAAAGCAGTCTGGAGAAGGAAGTTGTGGAAGCTAGAAGATCAATCTGCTAAAGATATGTTGAGAATCATTGTAAATGATGGATATGATGAAAAGGAGGAGATGGTAGAGATCTACGACATAGAGGACAGCTGACAGGTACTGTGGGATAACTTGCTGTAAGCTGCAAATCAGATTTGTAGCAGGAATAAGTCACTGCTAGATGGAAAGTAATATGGAGTTTTGGGAAAGGGGATGAGTCAATTACATCGACCCCAGTCTTCAACTGGGACTTATTTTATCAACTCCAAATGAATGAAAAGCAAAGTCAACCTCAGCAGAATTTGAACTTATAACGGAGCAATGGGCAAAATACCACTAAGCATTTTGTCCAGCATGCTAACGATTCTGCCAGCTTGCCGCCTTAATAATAATGATAATTATAATTAAAATCATAATTATTATTCTTATTATTATTTCAAATTTTTGCTACAAGGGCAGCTTGGGGGAAGTGGGGATGAGTTGATTACATTGACCCCAGTCTTCAACTGGTACTTATTTTATCAACTCCAAAAGGATGAAAGGCAAAGTCGACCTCAGCAGAATTTGAACTTAGAATGAAGCAACAGGTGAAATACCACTAAGCATTTTGTCCAGTGTGCTAACGATTCTATCAGCTTGCCACCTTTGCAAGTACTTGATAACCCTGTCAGTGCAGGAACCACTTAAAAGCACCCAGTCCACACTGTAAAATGGTTGGTGTCTGGAAGGGCATCCAGCTATAAAACCTTGCCAAAACTGACCTCATCTTTGCTTGTGCCATGTAAAAAGCACTAAGTCCACTCTATTGAATGGTTGGTGCTAGGAAGAGCATCCAGCTGTAAAAATCCTGCCAAAACAGTCACAAAAATCTGGTGCAGGCTTCTGTCTGGTTGGCTCTTGTGAAACTGTCCCGCTATTAAACGATGATGATGATAACTTTCGTGGCTTCTGATCTTAATTGATTGGAAGTGTTATTATGTGCATGTTTTGGTATAAAAGATGGACAACAGCAAATATTCTGCTCAGTACCACAGATTTGCTTGTCAGTTGCTTGACCTTAACCTGTTGAGCAAGTCCCTTGGTGGTTGACAATATGTGCATCTCTGATCATGAGCAGAAGTAGTGGGGAGCATCATAGCCATGTGTTGAGAAGAATTTGGGGTTTGAATAATTTACCTCTGGAAACATGAGTGTTTCTTTCAACATCCTAAAACGATCCTTATTCAGGGACCTTTTGAGTGGAATGGGCTTCTTGACTTGTAGAAAATTCTGACTGGGCTCCCAACTGCAAAATCATGTGCTGTTTATCTTGATATGAGATCATCATGTCATGCACATATGGTTGTGATGCATGTACCTGGTGTACCCTTTTGATGGGTATACTGTGCTTTGTATATTTTACTCCAGTGTCACTTTGATGGCATACATTGCTCTCTAACTCAAAAATTATAATAATGATAATAATAGTAATAATAATATCATGTGGAGAGAAGCTGAAAGACTTACTGGTGTTCAGAACCTGGAGAATCAGAGGTGTGAGGTGTTACAAATTGCAAGGTAGTGTATCAGAGGGAACCAAGATGTTGTTGAGGAAAACTGTGTCTGAAATTGTAGTGGTGCATGTTCTTAATTGGTAAATGAAAGAATGAGGACTAAGAATGTCACTATGAAAGATTGTTGAATGTGGAAAATGTGTAAAAAGAAGTGGATCTTCCCAAAGTTGGCCAAATATTAAATTCATTTTCTTTCGTTTTTCTTTTTTCCAAAATTCTTATTATGAATTAGTGACCTAAGAGGATATACTATATTCAGTATGTAACATTTCCTACCAGTTCTATATCTATTGGTAGTCTGTTTCTGTATATTGTACATCTTCAACACAAAACAATGGAGTAGTATTAGCTAATAAATTAATTATATTGTCCAAGTAATTATGTTCTTTTGAAATTGGAAGGACAAGGAGAGAAAAAGAAAGAAGAAAAAGAAATAAGTTAGGATCACATTTGTTTCAGAAATAAAATCTATTTTCAATGAAACCAATCCATTTTCTTTTTCTACCAAAGCAGAATGGTCAATTCAAGTTCAAATTCAAGCGTGTTGGATACATTTTTATTATTAGTGTTTT
>NC_142952.1:22845509-22905509 GCF_046866305.1 Octopus bimaculoides
GATGGCTGTTAAGAAGATGAGAGGTTGGCAAAGGTTGATAGATCGAAGGCCTATTGAGTGTAGAGACAAAAACATAATGCTCTTGCTTTTACTATAGGTCTTCTCAAGCACAACAGATCACCAATTATCTCAGCCTGTTGTCATCTCTGTAAAACTCAACATCTCTATATCTGCCTTCGCTACTTTGTTCCTTGTCTACACGGATTTTTCTTCTACAAGCTCCATCCACATAGTGATCAGCACTTCTTTATGCAGTTGTCCTCATCTATATGCATCACATGATCATACCAGCAGTCTTCTCTCTTGCACACTACAACTGATACTTCTTACACTCAATTTTTCTCTCAACACATTTGCATTTGTCATACATACACACTGACATTGCATATCCAACAGAGCATACTAGCTTCATTCCTTGTAATCTTCACATATCCTCTGCATTCAGGGCCCACATCCTACTACTATGTAGCATTGCTGCTTGTACACAGACATCAGCCAATCTGCCTTTCACTCAGAGAGAGAGAGAGACAGACAGACTTTTTGTTACCAACTGACGTATTAGCTCTCTGAATTTTTTTCCACCCTGTTTTCATTCCAGCAACTGTATTGTGTGTGTGTGTGTGTGTGTGTGTGTGTGACATGATCATGTGACCAACCAGACTATCAGATGTTGTTAGACATCACTGGTCACAATGCGGTTTTGCATTGTTTTAGCCTGAAATGATGCCACCTCACTGGCTAGGTGAGCAGGCCAACAATCCCCCCTGATTGGAGGGGGTCTGGAGCAATATGAAATGAAGTGTTTTGCTCAAGAATACAATATTCCGCCCAGTTAGGGAAATGAACCCACGATCTAATAATCGTGAGTACAACAGCCTAACCACTAGGCCAGGTGCCTTCACACACGGCTTAGACGTTAGGATGTTGCACTCAAGATCATGAGATCATGGTTTTGATTCTAAGACAAGGCAGTGTGTTGTGTTCTTGAACAAAAAAACTTCATTTCATGTTGCTCTTCAATAATTTCAACATCTGCACCTGTGCAGGCAATGTTGATTTGATGAAGGAAGTGAGCTTATGTGGTTGTTCAGCAAGAATTTGTGGAACCCTCATCTGTTGTCTAATGACAGGTGTGTCCATAATACACACACACACACACACACACACACACACACACACACATTGGTTTCAAAGTCCAGCAGTGTCAGAGGAGGGTGTATGTTGATTACATCAGCCCCAGTGTTCAACTAATACTTATTTTATTGATACTGTAAGGATGAAAGGTAAAGTTGACCATTGCGGAATTTGAACACAAAGATGGACAAAATGCCACTAAGCATTTTATCCAACATGCTAACAATTCTGACAGCTGACTATATATATATATTAATTTCTATTACATCACCAAGATGTAACAAGTTACAGAACTAAATACATAATGTAGAGTATTCTTTAACATTATAACTGAAATACTTGTAATTGCTTGTGCTTGGAGTTTTATGTTTCTACTCTTTCAGCTGGTAATCCAAACTTGTTTTCTCTTATGTACATATATAAGCATTGTATATATACATATCAGCACTGCAATAATGATGCCCTGCATCTGTATTGAGTTCCTTTTTCTTCTTGTAAATTTGAATGTACACACACATATGCATGCATGCATGCATACATACATACATGAGAAATATATATATATATATATATATATATATTCACACACACACATTGGTGTAATTGCATAGCACCACAGTGTCTCGTGATTACAGATTTTGTGTTGAAACTCGATCTCTCCCTCGGCTCCAGATCATATCTTACCGACAAATAAGTCGTTTGAAATGCAGCAGGTGCTTGATCATCATCATCATCATAGTTGTCATTGTCACCACCACCACCTTCCTCTACATCGCTATCATCTTCACCATCTCTGTTACTACTACTACTACTACTACTACCATCACCGTCATGATCATTATCATCATCAATGTCATGCATAAAAACAAGTCACACAAATGGAATTACAAGACATGTTGATGTGTGTATGTGTGTGAGTGTATTATAATTATCTATTTATTATAATATAATTATACAATTCTATATTTGTGAGATGAGGAATTTATATAATGCTGTTTATATTTGTTGGATTGTTGTCCTCATCTTGATTGTTAATTTCACTATGTTCCAGCTGTTGTCTGCTCCAGCTTTCCTCAGGTTTTGTGCTGAACTCAGTCGTTGCATCAGAATTTTGAATTTAACATTTTCAAATCAAAAGTCTTGAGTGGATTTGATAGACAAACTGAGAGAAGCTGGTTGTGTGTGTGTGCATGCATGCATGTGTATATCTGTAACTGTGTGTGTTTTGTGTGTACCCATCTATAGATATTAAGTGATGGTTGTAAATGAGCATTATTGTCTAAGAAATGAGGTTGTTTGTTTCTTTTATGAAAAACCTGTCTCACTAGGGCAAAATATTACCTTGCTTGGAAAAAGATGAGGAAGGGCATCCAGCTGTAGAAAATTTGCCTCAACAAAGTCTGTCTGACCAATGCAAGCATTGAAAAGTGAATGTTAAACGATGAGGATAAAATCATTTCAAATTATTCTATGGCTCAGGTTCTATATAGTGGTGGGCACTTCTTTGTGATGAATTTCCAGCCTTTTGTTTACCTTTTTATCTAGGTTTATTATCATTATTATTATTATTATTATTATTATTATCATTATTACTATTATTAATATTGTTGTTATTTTGTTCCTTCCTTCTTTTTTTACTGTTTCCAACAGTTTTTCATCTTTCTCTCATTTCCATTCCCCCACCCTGCTTTGCTACAAGATAATGGAGTGGTTCTGCTGCTTGCCATATATGGCCAATTCTGTGATTCCTAGCCATCTTTTATCAGTGATGCCAACGGCAACGAGGATGAGAAATTTTGTTTGCTTATGCCCTAGCTGTACTCAAACATTATTGTTTTCTGACAGAATAAATGTTGAAAGATGATTTAAATGTCCTTTGCTTTGTTTCAGGAACAGTTCACTGCAGAAGAACATGATGCTATTCAAAAAGTCCTACGACAAAGACTTGGTCCACATTTTATCTCTCAGAGAATTGGAGCTGGTGGTCAAAAAGTAAGTTTTGCCCATAAACTTTTTTTTTGGAATTGTTGCTGGTGGTGTTGGATTGTTGTTGTTGTTGTTTAACCCCCAAGTTGTTGTTATAGTTGTTACTTTGTCTTTCATAGTATCTTCTTATTTCTTTATTGCCCACAAGGGGCTAAACATAGAGGGGACAAACAAGGACAGACAAAGGGATTAAGTCAATTACATCAACCCCAGTGCATAACTGGTACTTAATTTATCGACCCCGAAAGGATGAAAGGCAAAGTTGACCTCGGCGGAATTTGAACTCAGAACGTAACGGCAGACGAAATGCCGCTAAGTATTTCGTCCAGCATGCTAACGATTCTGCCAGCTCGCCGCCTTCATAGTATCTTCTTGTCTTCCTCCATCCATTTTATTTTACTTCATTTTTAATCGTATATGAGCAAACTATGATGACGAAGGTTCCAGTTGATCTGATCAACAGAACAGTCTACTCATGAAATTAATGTGCAAATGGCTGAGCACTCCACAGATATGTATCCTTAACGTTGTTCTCAGGGAGATTCAGTATGACACAGAATGTGACAAAGCTAGACTTTGGACATACCGGAACAAAGCATTTTTGCCAGCAGAGTGGACCAAAGCAACATGAAATAGTGTCTTGCTCAAGGACACAATGCGCCACCAGGAATCAAAGTCAGAGTCTTATGATCGCAAGCTGAATACACTAACCACTAAGCTGACTGTTCTGATGACAGCATATTGTGGTACTGGAGGCAAAACCCAACTGTGCATGTGCGCACACACACACATGCACACGCACACACACATAAACACACACACACGCACGCATACATATATATACTTATGTGGCTGTGTAAGAAGCTTGTTCCCAACCACATGGTGCTGGGTTCAGTCCCACTGCATAGCACCTTGGGCAAATGTCTTCTACTATAGCTTCAAGTCAAACAAAGCTTCGTCTGTGGATTTGGTAGACAGAAACTGAAAGAAGCTCATCGTGTACACACACGTACACACACACACACACACACATATCTCAGTGTGTGTCTTTGTGTCTATGTTTGTCCCCATCGCCATTGATTTTGGTGTGTTGATCTCTTTTATCAAATGGCTAAGTTAACTTAGCCATTTGATAAAAGAGATCGATAGAATAACTGCCATTTTTAGCAAAAAATAAGTACGGAGGGTCGATTCATTTTGACTAAAAGTTCTTCAAGGTGGTGCCTCAGCATGGCTGTAAAAAATAAAAGATATACAGATAGAGAAAGAGAGTGTGAGAGAAATAGAGAGAGAGAGACATTAGATGCATATACAAACATAACTAGATGCTCACACACATAAACAGAGAAAGAAGGAAAGAGAGAGAGAGATTGAGAGTGTGAACAAGGGACAGAGACAGACAGACAGATAAATGGGAAAAATAAGAGAAACATTAAAAGGTCTGATGTCAAATAAGTCAGCATCGAATCAGCATAGCCAAATAGGCAGCTCCACAAAGACTATACCAAAACTTCTCATACCTGCATTGTAACAAGGTCTTCTTGGGATCCAATATGATTTTGTATGGGTGCAGACTGGCTTGTGATGTGATCCTTATAGTCAAGACGGCTAAGATGTTGCAGTAGTATCTCATTTCCAGTATCTGCATCTTTCTCTGTAGCTTTTCAGTTATAGTCTATATTTCACAGTCATATAGGAAGATGGAGAGGATCTATGCAATGAGGAGTCTGATTTTTGCCCTTCTTGGTGAGGTTTTGTACCTCCCAAACTGGCTTCAGCTACATTACTGCCATCATTTTCTGTGTGTTTCTTGCAAGGATTTCTGATTTAAATTTTTTGTTATTACTTATGAAGTCTACATTGAGCCTGAAAAATCCTTATGTATGGCCCTTCCTCTATGAGCCAACTGGAGGGAGCCCCATATATAATCAAGCCAACTTGCAAGAAAGAACAGCAAAATGTCCCTCAATTAACACAGTATCTCAAGGAAAAGGCAAAGATACATTGGATTATGTAGTTTCCAGATAGACTTTGTATGAAAAGAAAAGATTGGATGGTCACAGCTGAAATGTCTTTGCTCATAGGCTGACCTGTGGTTAAACATATCAACATCAGTTGATATGAAAAGAATATGCAAATAAAAATATAAAAATGATTGTGTTGCCATGGTTACAAAGCTAGTTAAACATCAGTTTAGTTCAATAGATTGATATCATTATAGATTCAGTTACATTTTATTTGATTAGTTTTGTTGATGTGTTATTGTTGTTGTTGTTGCTGCTATTGTTAGTTATGGCATTGGCTTTGTTGCTGTTGTTATTGATGTTGTTGTGTTGTTGTTTGTGGTGGTAGTGGTGGTGGTGGTGGTGTTACTAATGCTGTTGTTATTGTTGTAGCTGCTACTGCTAGTATCATTTTTTTACTATTGTAGTTGGTAGTTGTACTTTTATTGCTGTTGTTTCTGTTGTTGTAGTTGTTGTTGTTGATGATAGTGATGATGCTGATATTGCTATTGTTGTTGTTGGTAGTCTTGATATTGCTGCTATTGCTGGTTTTCATCATCATCATCATCATTTAACGTCCATTTCCGTTGCTGGCATTGGTTGGACATCTTGATAGGAACTGGCAAAGCCAGGCCTTGCACCAGGTTCCATAGTCTGTTTTCACTTGGTTTCTGCAGCTGGATGTCCTTCCTAATGCCAACCACTTTTTACAGAATATACTCGGTGCTTGTTACATGGCACTATCACCAGTGCTTTTTGTGTGGCACCAACACCTACATCAATGCTTTTTACATGGCAGCTTGGCTTTCAGATATCAGTTTTGTTGTGGTGGGTGGGTCTTCTTGAGTACATCTATGCACCACATATCACTGTCCTCTGCTGTTGTATTGTTTAGCCCCAACTTAGATCTGATTCCACAAACTTGTGTTAAAAGACATTTGACTCTTGACCATCCCAGTTCATCCATCAGATCACAACTTATTATCTTAAAAAAAAAGGAAACAAAAAAGGAGACATCGGTTAATTAATGTGATTGTGGATATACTCTACTTGAATAAAAAAAAAAGTGGGTGGTTACAGCTGGAATGTCTCTGCTTCAACCATGGGGCCTGTATATTCAGGACTAGATTATCTAATGTGGTTTTGCTGCCTTCTATTTTTTAAGAGAGTAAGCTGTAATCAGAAATAGATATGGTGACTATTTCTAGCAGAACAAGTGACTGAGTAGAGGTTTCCCTCACTGGTGCAAATGGTTTACATTGATATTGTTGTTTATCCCTGAGTCAGACCGGATCAAAGATATTCTGAACTGTTGAAGCAGAAATATTGTTACAGCTAATATTCTGTTCAATACCACAGATTTACTTGTCAGTTGCTTGACCATAACCACATGAGCTGACAATATGTGCATCTCTGATCATGAACAGAAGTAATGGGGGAGCATTGGCTTGTATAATCTGAAAGGTACATTCAGTCATAGATTGGGTGGATCAGGCTGACAAGAAACTAAACTACAATAACATATCTTTGGGGCACAAGATCTCTCAGCTTAATTGTAGCTTCCTGTTACTTATTTTACCTCCCTATGAAGAAGACATACTCCATCTCTTGTTTTATTTCACTCTCTTCTCCATCTCTACACTATTTTCTCTCTCTCTCTCTCTCTCTCTGTGTAAGAGTGCTCTTTTTGATGCCAGTCTGATGAAGAGCTCCTCCAATTAATCAACTGCAACCATTACTCAACTTTTCACATGAAGTCTTGTACATGCAGTGGAATTAAAAATAGATTGGTATCAAAACAATTATAACTAATAATAAAGACATGCTAAAGTCACCTTTGTCATCTTATTGGATTATATGTTACTCTTTATAAGACCCACATATTGATTTTATTGGTCATGTACATAGAATTTCTGCAACACTTTCAATTTCCTTCAAGAGTGTAGATAGCCAAGAATTCAGGTCCATACAGTAATGCTTTGATATACAAGTTATACAAGTTAATTTGTTCCTGGAGACCACTTGTAAAGCGAAAACTCGTAAAGCAGGAGCAATAATTTCCCATAGTAGCAATGTTATGGATTGTAATTTGTTCCCAGAAAACTATTTCACCAATAAAATTTATGATACTCATAAATGGCAATAAAACAACAGTAGAATGTAAAGAATATTTTATGTAAAGAAAAAGGAATGTCAAGATCATTTATCATAAAAAATATTATAACCGTTTTCTGAATCACTTTCACTTGCACTAGACTCATGCACACCATCACTTGTAGACACGATTGATGATTCACAAGCACTCACAGATGGACTTGTAGATTTCTTTTTAAAAAAAAACAAAAAAAAAACAAGTCTATAGTTGTTTGCTTAGAAGAAGAACTTTTACGTTCTCTATGAATTTCTTGGTAACACACAGAAGTATTTGTTATGGTAGTAGAAGCTTTCACACTTCATTCAAAATTTGGATCTTGTGCTTGAAAAATAAAACTCACAAACCCAGGTTCTCATAAAGTGGGTCCTCATAAAGTGAGGTATTATTGTACACTGACTTTCTATCCTGTCAATACCTACAACAATTGCTGCTGCTACTGTGTGTGTGTGTGTGTGTGTGTGTGTGTGTGTGTGTGTGTGTGTGTGTGTGTGTGTGTGTGTGAAATGTCCATGAGTTAGAAACAAAAGCACATTCAATATCAGTAATAGAGTAGGTACATTTTTATATTGTCGAACACTTTACTGGTTACAGCATATAAATGGTCAGAATATTATTGTCTATTTTATGTTGAATATTGCCACTAGATAATATTGATGTCTCTTTGGCAGTAACATTCTGATCAGTTATATGCTATAACCAGTACTACATTGTTTGATGATTTATATCTATGATTTTGAAACAGTTACCCAAAGATCAAGGACATGAAATTGGTGCTAGTAACTTTGAAATTTCAGTGTCAATAAGCAACACATATGCATACATTTGTGTGCTCACACACACATACACACATGCATGCACTGTATTGAGCACTTTTTCTTCAAGTTTGTAAATACAACCATCTACTTAGACACAACCAAACTCATGTAATCATGCACACAAATGTACTGAGGCAGACACAGGCAGACTCAATCTGGCACGCACACACACAAACTGATACATATACATATGCAGTCAAATATACACAGATACATATGTATGTACATGCACACACTTATGCATACACACACACACACACACACACACACACACCAGTGTTATTAAAATGGTTTTATTTAAAACTGGGTGCATCTAAACAAAAGTAAAAGATAGCTTTAGTGAAGACATGCCACATATTTAAAATGACAGAGCAGCACACGTTATGTTATATAAAGAATAATGTAGAACAGAGGAGAGTCACACAGGAATACCAGGGGGGGTGCTGAAAAATTTCTGGCTTTGGGTAAAAGAAAATTCAGGGGGATCAGTTAATTATGATTTTATTCAACATATTCCCCTCTCTCATTCATACACTTATTGCAGTTGTCCTTCAGTTTTTCTAAGTGCTGTCAGAACTCTGAAGGTAGACCTCCAATCAGGCCTTTCATGATACCCTTAAGGCCAGAAACTTAACAGCACCCTCTCGTAGTATAGGAGTGAGTGGAGTTATGATGCTAGAGTACAACTGCTAAAATTCTATATGTACATAGATTACTTCGTTTTTATATTAATTTTTTTCCATGTTAGCATAGGTTGGATGGATATGTATATATATATATATATATATATATATATATATATATATATATATATATATATATATATATATATTACTGAGGTATTGTTTTATAATTGGATGCCTTTTTTATGTTATTAATGTCTTCAACAGAACAGAGATATGAGATGACTTGTTGACAAGGACAGCAACTATATCACTGTTTGTTACTCAGCAGATTTTTTGAGAAGCACAAAATGTAAACATTCAAACCAACGCATGCGCATACATGAATGTATATATGCTTGCGTGCATACATATGTACATGAATGCATGGTAATGCGTTGGTGATTGTTCCGACTTCACTAATGATTGCTGTCTCCTTGTGCTATTTTGTTGTCAGTGACATTTCTGACTTTCCATCTGTGACCTCTCAGATGACTATTCAGTCCCGATGCAGATCTGCAGGTGATAGATGAATACTGTGACTTATTGTGTGCTTCCAACTGGTTAGGCCTGCACATGTCACTACACTTCTATTGCCATAGGATTTTCAGTAGATGGAATGACAAATGAGGCATCTTAAAGAGATATCTGTTAGTCATTGGATAATAGTAATAAACGCTTGTACATCTCCATGATTAGTAACTAGTGACAGTTAAAGTAAGATGACCAGTAATCATGTGGAACCACAGGTTTTATATCAGTTTCTCTCATCTAGAAGATGCTGAGAATGTATTGTATATGTATGTATGTATATACATACTCAATCACTTGAGTGTGTGCCTGCAGTTGATACAGAAATTAAAATTGCTATATGTGTATCATATAACTCAAGGCATGAATTTCATTTAAGCAGCTGACAATCAAGTCCATGGCATTAACAAGCCTTAAAAAAGATAAAATATGTTTGTCATTCCGGTGAATCACTGCAGTGATGATTATCTCACTCCAAGATATCTTGTGATTTTACACAAGTCTCTGAAGAGATTCTATCTCAGACAATTCCACTGCATCACGCCTTCTAAGTGTGCATTCATTTAGTATGATACACAGAGGGCAAGAGTTAATTCAGTACTGTTTCAATTGCATACACTAAGTTCTACAGCCAAGCAAGCTTCTGCAATACAGTAAATGTTTTATTCACACCCTCTTATATATTGATGCATAAATTTTGTTCAATCAGGTGACAATTGCATGCATGGCAGTGACAAGAAAGGTAAAATGTACCTGTTGTTATTGAGAGTCACCACAACAATAGTGTTCACCTCACTTCGATATATATTGTGGTTTTAAACACAAACAACATCATTGATTTCCAATATTCTGCAAAAAAGATGTTTGGTGATAAGAAAATATTACTTTGATTGGAAGCAGGTGAGGGTTGGCAAAAAGGAAGCATGTCTGGTTATTGAAAATCTTCTTCTATAAACTCTGTCCAACTCATGCCAGCATGGAAAAGTAGCTGTTAAAATGATGACAGTTTTGTATATGTCATTAACAAACGATAAAAGAATATTTATTACCCTTAAAGTAGAAAAATATAATGTTGAGTCTGTTATATTGTTCAGACATAACTAATCCAATTGTCTGGGTTAGGGTTAGGGTTAGTTGGTTGTATGAGCAGCAGGGTAGGAGAGTGGCTGGCTACCCTGAAATCCCTTGACCCATGGTAGTCATTAAGAGAATAATGGGGATCAGAATTAGAGTAACGAATATAGTTGAGCAACGAGTGGGGGAAGAGGTGAGAGGTGTAAGGAAGAGAGATAGAGAGAGAGAAAGAACTGAGATGTGTATTAAGAAACTTAACAGACCTCATCTGACCTTAATTGTTAGTTGGTTTGTATTAATACTAAAATAACATTTTAATCATCTACAAACACACGCACACACACAATTGGGAGTGTATCTGCTCTCCTGTTTATTAATCTTCTCTGATATACACACCAAAGGCAATTAATATGATCCATTCACTCACTGTTTTTCCTTAAAACATTGGGGGTTGAGTATATTATAAATCATTATAAAGATAGAAAGATAAATAGATAGACAGACAGATAGACACTAGTGGGTCAGTTGCTTTTTAAAGCAGATGACCTTTAAACAAGAAACGTTGATAAAAAAAGACAAAAAGAAAACACAAGGGAGATAACCAATGTTACAATGCCTATTTTAAAATTCCGTCAAGATGTATTTCTTAAAATGTGAACAATGTTCACATTTTAAGAAATACATCTTGACGGAATTTAAAAATCTCATTTCAGCCATTAGACTGTGGCCATGTTGAGGCACTGCCTTGAAGAATTTTTTAGTTGAATGAATCAACCCCAATTTTTTTTAAAGCTTGATACTTATTCTATCAGTCTCTTTTGCCAAACTACTAAGTTATGGGGATGTAAACACACCAGCATCAGTTGTCAAGTGGTGGCAAGGAGGGGGACAAATACAGACACACACACACACACACACAATGGGCTTCTTTCAGTATCCATCTACCAAATACACTTACAAGGCTTTGGTCAGCCTAGAACTGAAGCAGAAGACACTTGCCCAAGGTGCCAAACTGAAGATGTAAACAAACCAGCACTGATTCTCAAGCAGTGATGGTGAGATTAAACACAATGACATGCTTCCACACAGTTTGTCTGCCCAATTCACTCATGAGGCTTGGTAAGCTTGGAATGATAGTAGAAGACACTTGTCTAAAATGTTGTGCAATGGGACTAAGCCTGAAACCACGTGTTTGCCTGGTGAAGAAAATTTCTGAGGTTTTGTTCTACTACACAATCAAAAGTACCCTGTATGGGTATTCGCAAAGAATAGTCAGAAACTATCTAGAATACCAAAAACCATATTGTGTTGCATATGATGTTTTCAGTACTGTAGATTACAATTCTGCAAAAAAGAGTGAAAAAAAGTGATAAGATCCTACCTTCTTTTTGCCATTTTTCAGTTTTGATTTTATTTAAAAAGTTTTTTCTGATTTCTGTTTTAAACATCTGAAATTATGATCCTTCAAAATTATGCATAACAAATCTGCAAAAGCTTTTGGAAAAACTTCAAAAGCGAAAAATTATGATGTGTATGTATGTGGAGGTAGGCAATATCCTTAATATGTTTTTTTTTTATATATATATATTGATTCAAAATCTATGATACTTAAAACATACATATCCAAAGAATTTACAGTTTTTGGTGGACTAGATAGTAAGTTCTGACTTTATTCATTATGATCACTTTCTGGGTGATATTCTGCAATATGCTCCATTTGTCATCATTATGTTGTGTGATGACCATGAGCAAGTTTTTGAATGATTGCAGATGTGTGAATTTCTTTTCTTTGTGAACTCAAAAAAAAAAAACCAACTTATTTTTCCAGTTTTAAACAGCATCAACATTATCATGATATGCACCCTCTGAAAAATATATAAAAACTATAAAGGAGAGAAGGGGACACAAAATTGTTGGACAACATTGCACCTTATTAGCACGGATTAATGAGAGTTCACCATATGTTATAGTAGATTTGGGACATATATATGAAATATATATATATATATATATTTATAATGCTATCATCACCTTTAATGGGTTGTCATAAACAAAGTAAGCTTATATTTATCATTCTTAAACAAGAATATTATTGATTGTGACATTGAAGATGATGGTTGAAACTACAAAGTCAGTGTCAATAATATTCTTGCTTAAGAATAATAAATTTGTACCCTACATCAGTTAATGTAAAATTGTTTTAATTATAACTGAACATAAATACAAACATGTGTGCATGTGTGTGTGTGTGTATTAAAATAATGGTCATTACTTATAATTTCCTTATTATAGCAAATCTGGCTTACAACTGTTTCCAGTAGTCACTATAGATAGGCTTACTCAATTGGTCTATTGATCAATTGAAGCGAATTGAAAGACCTAAGAAAATTAATGATACCTTCGTCAAAGCCATTGCTGGAAATAACAAAACAGAGCCCTTGAAGTGCTTTGAATGAATTTAAAGGTAACATAATCCAAGGGTAGAGTAAGAAATCCATGAATCAGGTACTCCAAAACAGTCAGAAGGACAAAGATGGTCTGTGTGAGCATGCAGTAAATAGTCAATTCAAATAAACAAGCAATTCAAATAAAAACAAACCAAAATAATGAGTGTAAGGATGTGCACAAGAAAAGTATTAGCTTGGCGCTTGGTGAAAAGGAGAGAGTTTGATGTTTTAAGCATAACGCTTCATTGGAAAGGAGAAAGGGAGAAGTCCAAAGATGGAGAAGAATTCACCAAAGGCACACATGTAGCAATGTAACTACACATGTGCCGTTGGCAATTTCTTCTCCATCTTTGGACTTTTCCGTTTCTCTTTTCTGAGGAAGTGCTATGCTCAACATGTCAAACTCTCTCCTTTCACTGACCATCAAGTTAATACATTCCTTGTGCATGCCCTCACATTTGTTGTTTTCATTTATATATATATATATATATATATATATATATATATATATATATATATCATCATCATCATCATCATCATCATTTAATGTCCGTACTGACAACTGGTGTTGGTGTCTCTATGTCCCTGTAACTTAATGGTTTGGCAAAAAGAAACCAATAGAATAAGTATCGAGTTTTAAAAAAAGTAAGTACTGGGGTTGATTCATTTGACTAAAATTCTTCAAGGCAGTGCCCCAGCATCGACAGTCTAATGACTGAAGCAAGTAAAAGATAAAAAAAAAAAAAGATATAAATGATGATGATGGGGAGGACGAGGCTATATATGCAAACTGAAACTGATGTCACTGAATATACTGTGCCATAGCCTACTGCCAGAGTGACATCAGCATCATGCTGACATCTTGTCTGATCTCATAGAGCTGAAAATAAGAAAAAAAAATTGCTGGTATTGCTTTGATAACATAAATACCATATAACCTGACTTGATCAATAAAGGCCTAAACATATAAGAGCCATCTTAAATTTTCCTCAAACCTTCCACTCTTCCTCTGAACATCTGATGAGCTGAACATGTTCTATGCACCTATGAAACTTTATCATATAGAGCTGAGTCAACTGTTATTAACTACATGTAATTCCAACCCATTGTGTTTAGTACCACTTTCTTTCATTTGTTCACTCACTTGCATATATATATCTTTTATCTTTTACTTGTTTCAGTCCTTAGACTACAGCCATGCTAGGGCACTGCCTTGAAGAATTTTTGGTCAGACTTATTGACCCCACTACTTAGCATTTTTTTGTAAAGCCTGGTACTTATTCTATCACTCGCTTGTATCAAACCACAAAGTTACGAGGATGTAAACACATCAACACTGATTGTCAAGCAGTGGTAGGTGACAAGCATGTATACAAACACAGGCACACACACACACACATATGACGGGGTTTCTTTCAGTTTATGTCTACCACAGTGAGAGCTAGCAGTGTGCTGAGTGACATCACTGTGTTTACTTCACAAGTTGTGAAATTTGTGTTTTTCAGATCACGTGTATGCTGTAGTCTGCTATTTTTGTCATGGACAAGAAATTGAAACAAAGAGTCAATTTTGAAATTTTGCATTAAACTTGGGAAGTCTGCTACCGAGACATCAAGTATGTTTAAAAAAAACTTACAGTGATGAGCAAGGGGGGGGGGGTTGTACGCAATGTTTCAAGTGGCATGAGTGCTTCAAAGTGGAAGAATGTCCCTAGAAAACGATGAGTAATCTGGAAGATCTTCCATGAATGTCACCCCTGGAAATGTGGAGAAAATTCATCAGTTTGTGCATGAGGATCATCAGAGGATAATCAACAACGTTGCTGATATTGTTGGTCTGTTTTATGGGTCCAAGCAGGCAACCCTAACATCTGAATTGAATATGTAGTGTCTCTGCCAAGTTTGTCCCCCGTCTTCTGACCACTGAGCAGAATGAACATCACATTGAAGTCTGTCAAGATCTCCGTCAGCATGCTGCTGATGACCCGTCCTTCATGTCAAGGATCATCACTGGTAATGAGAGTCGGCTCTACAGGTACGACCCTGAGACAAAGCAGCAATCATCACATCTTCATGACCGAGGAAGGCACGACAGAGCCACAGCTCAATCAAGAGTATACTCATCATTTTTTTCAACATCCATGGTATTGTGCATCACGAATTCATCCCTCAGGGCCAGACTGTCAATTGAGAGTTCTACTGTAACATTTTGAAGCATTTGAGGGAGGACATTCGGTAAAAGCAACTAGGTCTATGGAGCACAAAGAATTGGATTCTTCACAATGACAATGCCCCCTGACACCAAGCTCTCCTCAGTCACAAGTTTCTTGCCCAAAACAACATGGTATCACTAACGCATCCACCCTATTTACCAGATTCAGCATCTGCGGACTTCTGTCTTTTCCTGAACACTATTGTCGAGATCCAGAGTAAATCGTAGAAACTCCTCAGCTTACTTACAGAAAACAATTTCCAGGCTGGATTCCAAAAGTGGCAGGAATGCTGGGACTGGTGTATTGCTGCACAAGACCACTATTTCAAAGAAGATTATATTAAAACTTAGGTAAATTATGTTATTTTTTATTAAACATAACCAGTCTGGGAACTTTTTGATACTGTCTCATATATATATATATATATATATATATATATATATATATATATATATATATATATATATATAGTTACATGCACACGCACTCATATACACACACACACACATTCTCTCTCTCTCTCTCTCTCTCTCTCTCTCTCTCTCTCTCTCTCTCTCTCTCTCTCTCTTCTCTATAGAGGGCAGAAATGGAGAAAACATCTTGAAACAGGAAATTTAATAGTAGAACCCTTTGAAGACATACACACACTTACCCACCCACCCACTCACACAAGCTGATACATTCTCTCTCTCTCTCTCTCACTACTCATACTCCCACACACCTGTACAGCAGCCAGATTAGTTCCACAAACAATAGAACAATCAAATATTGTGGTCAGCAGTGGAGCTGCTGCGACTGCTGCTGTGGTCATTAATTGACCACTATATGTCTGGTCTGTGATTCGTGATATTCTGTGATTCCACTGGAATAATCAATCGGTGTTGTGTATATATGTATGTATAATAATGGCAACCAATTTATCAGTCCCTTTGTTCTGCTTTGATGATACAATAGCAATCGTTTGTCATTGTAAGAAGCTAGATCGTCTCTGTTTAACAAACAAGCTTGTCGTCAACATCAGCACCACCAATATCACATCATCATCATCATCACTAATACATCATCATCGTCTTCATCTCTAACACCATCATCATCATCTTCATCTCTAACACCATCATCATCATCTTCATCACCACCTTCATCATCACTATCACCATTATCACTATCACCATCTTCACCACCACCACCATCCTCATTATTACCGTCATCATCACCAGCATCTGTTGCAATAATCACTGAAAGTTGTCAGTCAAAGACAGAAGCTTTGATGTAGTTCTTCCTTGTTTTTCTGCTGTCGTTTTGCCTCAGGTCAACTCTGATTGAGCAGACCTGTTACCAAAGGCATTACAATCATGACCATCCATCTGGTTAAGAAGCTTGCTTTACAACCACATGATTTCCTGTTCAGTCACACTGCATGGTACCTTGGGCAAGTGTCTTCTACTATAGCCCTAGGCTAATCAATGCCTTGTTAGTGAATCTGGAAGACGGAAACTGTGTGGAAGCCATCACATGTGAGTTTGTGTCTGCCTCTCTTTGTGTCTGTACATGTTACCCTGCCTACGGCGTGACACCCAAAGTTGGATGCTTAGACGCAGGCATAGCTGTGTGGTAAGAAGCTTGCTTCTGAATCATATCGCTCTGGGTTCAGTTCCACTGCAAGGCACCTTGGGCAAGTGTCTTCTACTATAGCCTCAGGCCAACCAGAGCCTTGTGAATAGATTTGGTAGATAGAAACTGAAAGAAGCTGTCATATATGTGTGTGTATATATATATATATATATATATATATATATATATATATATATATATACATATATATATATGTAGCTGTAGAAACTCTGCCAAATCAGATTGGAGCCTGGTGTTGCCATCCAGTTTCACCAGTCCTCAGTCAAATCATCCAACCCATGCTAGCATGGAAAACGGACGTTAAACGATGATGGTGATGATGATGATGATGATACACCTCAGTAAGCACATAAATGTGAAACAAGGTGGGGAAAAATAGTATTTGAATATTTGAGGTAGAGTAATATGCTTTATTATTTAAGCTGCAAAAGCATCACAAAAATATCATAACTGCCCAATGAACAGGAACGTGAAACTCTGAGTAGCAGTTTTTTTGTGATATTTTTGCAATGTTTTTGCAGCTTTAATAATAAAGTATGTATGTGTAAATTCCAACTATATATGTATATATGTCTATGTGTGTGTGTCTTTGTGTCTATGCTTGTTCCCCACCCCACCACTTGACAACCAGTGTTGGTGTGTTTATTAGCAGTTCAGCAAAAAAGATCAATTGAATATATATAACAAGCTTAAAAAAAAAAGAGGTCCTAGGCTTGATCTGTTTGACTAAAACTCTTCAAGGCGATACCTTGGCATGGCTACGGTCCAATGACTGAAACAAGTGAAATATGAACGGTGTATAGGAAACAACGAATGATATACTGTGAATATTTTTATTTTTAAGATAGTGGCAGGATTGAGTGAAGGTGCATAGCCAAGTGGTTAGGTTGTTAGGCCCATGATCATAAATCCATGGGTTCAATCCCTGAACCAAACAGCATATACACTTGTGCATTGTACTTCATTTCATGTTGCACCATTCTGTCATTCTGTCCAGGTTGTCTATATTTGTGCCTTCCTTATCTTGATATCTGCTTCTGAGCTGCTCACCCAACCACCTGGGTACTTGAAGTTTTCAACAGCATTCAATTTGGAACTGCTCAAAGCGAACAGTTCAGCATCTCTTGATTGGTCGAAAGACATGTATTCAGTTTTCTTGACATTGTGTGCAATCCTGTTTTAACAGCTAATGTTTATACTCTGCTGCAACAGCTGTTGAGCTTGATCTATTTCATCAGATATCAGTGCTATATCATATACAAATGACCCTAAATGTGAAATGGCAGCAACATATGACAAATGAATACTTTTAAGGAGACCTGCCAAAAGTTAGTGAGAAGATCAAGCAAAGATCAAAGCAACTGTCTGGTCACTTCACGTGGAGCCCACTTCATGGTGATGTAAGAAGAAGAAGAAGAAAGTGTCATCACACTTAGATTGACAACTTGATCACAGACACTGACCTGGAATGTATCCAGGACCTCGAGGCAATAATGTTGGACAAAGAGGTGTGGTGAGTGGCCTTTATTGCTGCAGCCTAGGTTGGAACCTAACCATTAAAAAAAAAGGTGTCTACCCAGATGTAATGAGTACTAGACACACACACTCTCTCTCTCTCTCTCTCTCTCTCTCTCTCTCTCTCTCTCTCTCTCTCTCTCTCTCATTCCAATTATTATATCCTAGATCAGTGGTTCTCACCTGGGGTTTATATGACCATTGGAAATCCATATGACCCCTGGGTGTCCATATAAGATGTTTTTTTGTAAAATTTATATGCAAGAAATTGGTTATATATTTCTACAATACACCAAATATTTTAACAATTTTTTTATACTATTCCTAATAATATTTAATTATAATATAATAAATTTTTTTTAGATATTGAATGGTTCTGAGGGTCCACTTGAATAAAATAGGAATCAGTTCAGAAGAGGGGTAAGTCAATTACATCAACCCCAGGGCTCAGCTGGTACTTATTTTAGTAATCCCTAAAGGATGAAAGACAAAGTCAACCTTGGTGGAATGAACTCAGAATGTAAAGATTGACGAAATGCCACTAAGCATTTTGTCGAGAATGCTAATGATTCTTCAAGCTCACTGCCTTAAAATGCAGAAAATAACGACAGGATGGTCATGCCTAGAATGCTTTTGATCATATATCTACTTAGTCTGAAACGATTTGGGGTTGAACAGCAAATTTTTACAGCTAACCAAAGAGAATGCATCTTTGCTGCATAAAATGTAGTTGGAGATAAATACTATGTGTGAATAAAAGATAACTGGAACATCTTTTCTGGTTGGCTTTTCTGCTATATCAGAGATAACCTGGGGCTAATCGACAACAGCAATTGCAAAAATATATACTCAATAGCAACAACAATAATTACAGAAGCAGCAGCAGCAACAACAAAAGGATGACATTCATACAATAAAGATTATTTTTGTTTTATCCTTTTTTGTTTTTAGTTTTGTTTTTTAATTTATTCAAGCTAACATCTAATTAATTAGTAAATTCATGCACACACCCTTATTATCCTCACCAACATGACAGTCAGGTGCCTTGGAGCTAGGAAGAAGCAGGGTGGATTAATGAAATATTTATGAATTTTGTCAGTTTTAAAAATATTACTTTTTTGCTTTTTGTTGTATTGTAATGTCTTTTTCATAAATTTAGAATGAATTTAAAAATAAAAAGGTAAAAAAGAAATTAATATGCAGAAACATAGGCACAGGTGTGGCTGTGTGGTAAGAAGTTTGCTTCCCAATCACATGGTTCTGGGTTTAGTCCCACTGCACAGCACCTCAGGCTGACCAATGCCTTGTGAGTGGATTTGGTAGGTGGAAACTGAAAGAAGCCCATTATATATATATGTGTGGTGTTATTGTAGTAGTAGTAATAGTAGTAGTAGTAGTAGTAGATGATGATAACTGAAAGACTGAGAGAGTCCAAAACTGTTTCAGTGACAGGTATTGATGAGTGTTCTTTAAGTCATTCTTCACCGGGGCAATAGTTGACATTGTATGACCTAGTGGTTAAGGTATTCAGCTCCTGATCATAAAGTTGTGGGTTCAATTCCTAGACCAGTGTCATTGAACAAGGCACTTCATTTCATGTTGCTTTAATCTAATCATCTGAAAATGAATACTAGCCAAATGCTGGTGTAACCCTCTTTGGGTTGAGAGGGTATCTATGTCTGATTACAGCCACACAGGCACCTGAAATAATTAGTGAAAACATGGTAATTGTAGTTGTGGCCGATGCTAGTGCTGCCTGACTGGCACCCATGCCAGTGGCACATAAAAAGCACCATTCGAACATGGCCAATGCCAGGACTACCTGACTGGCACTCATTCCAGTGGCATGTAAAAAGCACCATTCAAGTATGACCCGTGTTATTGGCACATAAAATGCACCATTCAAGCGTGGCTGATACCAGTGCCACCTGACTGGCTCCTATGCTGGTGGCATGTAAAAGCACCAGCTACACTCTCAGAGTGGTTGGCATTAGGAAAGGCATTCAGCTGTAGAAACCTTACCAAATCAGATTGGAGCCTGGTGCAGCCTCCTGGCTTGCCAGTCCTCAGTCAAACTGTCCAACCCATGCTGACATAGAAAGCTTATGTTAAACGACAATGATGATGATGGTACATATTTTTTCCATTTAAATGCTACACTCTTTATGGAGTATAGACCATTGATGATTTTCCTTCACTTTCTCAACTCTGGACTTCCTTGCCTGCTTCTCTCCAGTTGGATCCAAGCTTCTTTTCAGATATTACTGCTCTGCATCATTTGTTTCCTTGAGAAAAGACCTTCCTATCTCAAGTCTTATTGGTTTTGAATTGTCATCTCTCTAATTTTTAAACAAGGCCAGCAATGTTTGAGGGGAAGGTGAAGTCAGTTACATTGTCCCCTGTGCTCAACTGATTTTATTTTATCAACTCTTAGGTAATTAAAAGCAAATACAGTAGAACCTCGCAGTATGAGTGCACCATTGTATGAGTAATTTGCTGTATGAGCTGAGACTCATGTGATTTCTTTGTCTTAAAGTATGAGTGGAAATCTGCAGTATGAGCGAGTTTCATACAAGCGACAGCTGATGGTCTCCACTCGCTCAGTTCATGTCTTTATCTTGTTGTAGAAGCATCCCTGTTGTGTTTTTCCCAGTGTTTTTGTTTAGTTTTGTGCATTTTTTGCTATTTAGTTGTGTTAGCCATGGGTCTTAAGAAGGTTTATTGCAAAGGATAGTGCCGAGAAGAAGAAAATGCTGATTGCAATAGAATTGAAGAAGGAAACCATTGGTAAACATGAGAGAGGAGTGCATGTAGAGGACATAACACATCAATACGACTAAAGCACATTGATGATCTGCACCACCCTGAAGGAAAAGGACAAGATCAAGGCCATTACAACAACAAAGGGTGTCTCCAGGCTCTTTAAGCAATGCAAAGGATGGAAAAATTGCTTCTCCTGTCGATCAATAAAAAGCATCTCACAGGGGATCTGATTACAGAGACTAGCATCTGCGAGAAAGCAGCAGTGCTGTATGGGGATTTCCTGAAGTAGAATCCTGGAACATCGACAGAGGAGACCTCAGCAGACTTATAAGGCCAGTCTCGGCTGGTTTGATAATTTCAAGAAGAGGACTGGTGTTCATAGCATCATCAGGTATGGAGAAGCAGTGAGTTCTGACACGAAGGCAGCTGAAGATTTCATGCATGAATTCCATCAGGCTCATCGCAGCCGAGAGGTACATTGCACAACAGGTATCCAGCTGTGATGAAATTGGCCTCTTTTGGAAAACAATACCCAGAAGATACAGTTCTATATTTAAGAGATGAGGAATTATGTACATTATTTACATTCAATGGATATTTGTCCTCATCTTGTTTTTACGGGTATATGGCGTAGTGGTTAAGAGCGCAGGCTACTAACCCCAAGATTCTGAGTTCAATTCCAAGCAGTGACCTGAACAATAATAATAATAATAATAATAATAATAATAATAATAACATCGAAAAATACCTTAGAAATGAGAACTTAGGTTTGAAATTTCCCTAAGACACCTGAAGAAGGCTGGAGGGTATATCAGCCGAAACGTTGTGTTAACAACAAACAAGATGAGGACAAATATCCATCGAATGTAAATAATGTACATAAAATACCCAGAAGAACCTACATAACTGCTGAGGAGAAGAAAATGCCAGGCCACAAGCCTATGAAAGATAGGCTAACTCTCGCCCTTTGTGCCAGTGCGAGTGGTGACTTAAAGATTAAGCTGCTCCTTATCCTACCATTCTGAAAACCCATGAGCATTCAAGTCACACGAAATCCTGAAGAAGCTGCAGGTTATATGAAGAACAAACATTAAAGCCTGAGTTACCAAGCAATTCTTCTATGAGTGGGTCAACCTTGTCTTCGGACCAGCAGTGAAAAAATACCTTCTGGAGAACAATCTTCCTCTCAAGGCCCTCCCCATTTTCAACAATGCTCCTGCTGACCTGCCTAACCTCGAAGATGATATCCTGGACGAATTTAGATTTATAAAAGTTCTGTACCTTTCACGCCACCCCTATCTTGCAGCCCATGAACCAACAGGTTCATTTCTAATTTTAAGTAATTGTACACCAAACACCTGTTTCATTGGTGCTTTGAAGTCACTCGAAAATATAAATCTAACTCTTTGTGAGTTTTGGAAGGAGCACTACAACATTGTAAACTGCCTGAAAATCATCGATATGGCCTAGCAGGGTGTAACGAGGAGAACACTGAATTCTGCAGGGAAGAAACTGTGGCCTGACTGTGTATCCAAAGGAGATAGTGTCTCTTGGCAATTCCATGGGCCTCGAAGTTGATGATGGGGGACATTAATGATCTCATCGAGGGACACTCAGAGGAGCTGATGACAGATGAACTCTTGCAGCTTCAGGAGCAGCAACATTCAGATGTGGTGGAAGAGATTGGTTCCCCAGAAGAGGACAGTATAGCAGAGAATGTTATCTCTACAAGTGACAAAGGCAGTGTTGGCAAAGTGGCAGTATGTTTGTGAATTTGTAGAGAAATATCATCCTGAAGAAGTAGTTACAAGTTGTGCAGCTGCTTTATTTAATGACTCTGGCACATTTTCGTAACATTTTGAAAAGCAGGAAAAAGCAGACCTCTCTTGATATGTTTCTAATGAAACAACCTGCAAGTGTAAAAAGTGAAGAAAGTGTGTCCAAAAAGCCTAAATGAAGCAAAGTGGGAGAGAAAACGCCTGAAATTGTTTTCCCTGAAATCTCAAAGGAAGGAAAATTTCCTTCCAAACAGCAATTCTCCTCCTCCTCCTCCCCCCTCTATCGTCTTCCTCTCGCACAAATCGTCCCATCTTTAAGTTAATTCAGTTAATAAAACCAGTTTACATAGTTTCATTTGCATTCTCTTTTTTATAATTGTCATTTTACTTGTAACTACACCTTTTCTATTTTAAAACCCATAAAAAATCATTTTTGGGTGGTTTTTGGGGGCTGGAACGGATTAATTACATTGTAGCTAATTTCAATGGGGTAAATTGATTTGTAAAATGTGTAAATTGTAAAACAAGCTCATACTGCGAGGTAATACTGTAATAATTTCCAACATAGGCACAAGGCCAGCAATTTTAAGGAAAGAAGGGTTAGTATGTAACTGGTACTTTATGTTATTGACCCCAGAAGGATGAAAGCTAAAGTTGAGCTAGAACAAATACCACAAAGCTCTTTGTCCAACATTCAACAATTCTGCCAAGTCATTCATTATATTTAAATAATAATAATAATAATAATAATAATAATAATAATAACAATAATAATAATAATACCTCTTCTTCTTCTTCTTCTTCTTCTTCTCCTTCTCCGCTACCACCACCACCACCACCACCACCACCACACTGCAACTCCAATAATAATCTATGCTCATTAATCAAATTTCATGTCCGATTGATTCACCTAATCAATCAGACTCATCAACTCTGCTCTGCCTCGAACATATACACATGCAACACACACTTACACATAACGACACACACACACACACACACACACACACTTCACACAAAAATACACACATAAAAAGTGTAACACACGCATGCATACATACACATACACAGAAATATAAGGAACAACACATACTCACACATATAAAGAATAATATACATGCATACACAAACACATAAACCAGGTGAACCCTAATATATGCTTACACACATACATTCACACAAACACAAGGAACCACACAAATCTACACACACACACACATACTCACACAAATATGCGCACACAAATGGTAGCATACTTATACATACATACAAATACACACGTAAGGTGCAACACACACACACACACACACACACACACACACACACACACACACACACACACCAGAAACACACATAAATCTATTTAATTCTGGTTTTGACATTTTGTCTTACCTTTCCAACTCTGTCATTCTCACCTGTAATTGACAATGAACTTGTCTGACCCCACCTACAATACTACCCTCCATAATATCACTCCCTACTGCTAACTTTGCTTAATTAATTAGTCATTAATTACGTACACCCTCATTTAGATGAGGTTTCAAATGGCCTGCATATTCTCTGACAATGTCTGAAGATTGTAGGTGTATTACAGGGAATGTTGGTGGTGGTGGTCATGGTTATGATAGTAGCTGTAGTGTTGGTGGAAGTATTAGTGGTTGTGATGGCAATTGGAGGTGGTAGTGGCAGTGGTGGTAGTAGAGGTGATGATGTTGGAGTGGATTGTACTGGTGATAGTGGTGGCAGTGGCAGAAATGATTGTATTTGTGGTGGTGGCGGCGGTGGCATCATCCCTGTCAGTGGTGGAGACGATTAAAATGGTTGTGATGGTGAAGAGATGGTATCGGAGTTGTTATTGTAGTTGTTTTGCTGGTGAAGATGCAGTACTGTGTTTGTAGATTCAAGTATTAAAGATGTCTGGGCATCTATATATGTAGGTGTGTGTATATACACATATACACACACATATATATAAATGTATATACATATATGCACATACATATACATACATGCATGCATACATACATACGTACGTACATATATCTATATCTATCTATCTCACTCTCTCTCTCTCTCTCTCTCTCTATATATATATATATATATATATAATCATTTTCATTTGCTTTCCATGCTGGCACAGATTGGACTATACATCAGTAGCCAAACAATTCTTAATTGGAATTGCTGTCTTCTTACATGGATAGAGCTATGTCTTGATCATGCATTCCATTTTTGGAATGGTTTCAATGTCTGGTTGACATTCCTAACATTGACCAATGTACAGAGTGTACTGGGTACATTTTATCAAGGTACCAATTTCAGAGAGTTTGCCATTTCCTCAGCAAGACTAAAGAGTCCTTTCCATCTATGTTGTCTCTCTTTGTTTGCTGACCATTTTACAGAATGTACTGAGTGCTCTTTTACATGGCACCAGCATTAAAGAGGTTGCCCTATCACTTGCAAAACTAGAGATTCCTCTCTACTCAATGTTGTCTCTGTTTGTTCAAGGCTTTTGTGACTAGGATGGTGACTAGAAGAGAGAATGATAACCAAGAGAGTGAAGGAAGGGGGAGTATGAGTGTGACTCAGAAAGATAGTAGAAGGTGGTAGCAGAGGAGAATCAGCATAATCCGCATGTTATTCAATTGGTTCATTTTAAATAAGTGCCATTCTTCAATTGGTTGTGCTTCTCAATAATTGCTTCAGACTCCCTTAGAACTCAGTGTGTTAATCATTTGTCAGATGGGAAGACATCCTTCCACAGCTTGTTGATATAAAGAAATCTCAAGTCCTAGAACTCACACAGGATCAGTTACCTGATTTCCATGGTGTATAAGTGACTGAGATAGGGTTACTCATTTACAGCTGAGTGAACTCAAGTAACATGAAATAAAGTGTTTTCCTCAAGAATGCAATGTGCCACCCAGTCCTGGAATCAAAACCACAACCTTGTGATTGCAAATGTAATACCCTAACCACTTGGCCAGTTTGTGGATGCAGGATAAAAAAATTATTATATGATACATTTGCAAAATTGGTTTCAGTGTCTGCTTGCAATGCCTTGAATGACAAGTTGAGGTGGATTGTGTTAGGTTGAAGCCAAATTCTTTAATTTGATTTTGTCAATTGAAGTATGAAGAGCACAATCCAGGCAGATGAAAAGTAGCAACGGTGCAACCATATAGTATTGAATGTTACCTTCATTATGTCAAAGAAATCTCTGTCTCCATCAGGTGATCTTACTTTCTCTTTTGTTTTTGTATGACATCATTATTCATTTACTACTATTTCTCAAAATATACCTTATGTAAGAAGAATTTCACCTCATTGGACAGTGATGAAAGTTTTGAAGAAGTCTACAAACAGTAGATAAGAGTGTCTGTAGATTTTTAGCCTTGTCACCCTCAATGATTCTTCTGACAGTTAAGGTCTGTCAAACTGTAGCTCAATCTTTCCTGAACCCATTTTGCTTTCTTCATAAGATCTCAAGTTCAGCAACAATCTGTTGTAGATTTTTACTTCTATTGTTGTAAGGGTAATACCTCTGTAATTTTTAGCCTAAATCACCTTTCTTGGGGTATAGAATACAACTTTCAATCCATTTCTCAGTTGGGATTTGATTGTATACTAAAACACAAAATGAAAGGAAGACATGATTGAATGTCTCTGTCTTCATGGGGGGAGGGGGTAGAGTTCTCAAGGCACCTCCTCCAAAGGATCCTACCAGAAACAGCTATCATTACCTTTTCCAGCTGGATTCCCAACCATGACTAATTGAGACTTTGGATATTAGCCAATGATTTCACTCTTGGTCTACCCTTAGGTCTCCCGCTGGTTGGCTCAACTCGATGAATCTATCTTGCGGTTCTTTCCTGCAACATTCTAATCATATGTCTGTCATACTGGAGCTGTGACCTTTCAATGTGAAGAAGTAGTTGCTACACCTGGAGAGATCTCCAAGCTACGCACACTGTCAAGTAATATTACTCCAGAGATCCTTTGGAAGAACCCCATATCAACTGTTTATATTTGCAGTTGTACTCTTTCACTCATTATCCAACATTCATGACCATAAAGGTGCCAGCATAGCTGTGTAATAAGAAGCTTGCTTTCCTGCGCATGCATTGGTCAGTGGATTTGAAAAGAAGCCTGTTGTGTGGGTGTGTGTGTGTGTGTGTGTGTGTGTGTGTGTGTGTGTGTGTGTGACTGTCTGTCTGTCTGTCTTTGTGTCTGTGTTTGTTCTTCACTACTGCCTGACAACTAGTGTTGGTGTGTTTACATCCTGGTAACTTAGTGGTTCAGCAAAAGAGACTGATAGAATAAGCACCAAGTTTAACAATCCATAAATACTGAGATTGATTCATTCGACTAAAAATTCTTCAAGGTGGTGCCCCAGCATGGTCGCAGTCTAATGACTGAAACAAGTAAAAAAACAGAAGAGAAGATAAAAGATAGGTGCAAATAGGTACAAAAACTGCATTGAAGGGGGCAAGTTTTCTTTTCAGTGCTTCAATGAGATCATCCAATGTGAAATCACTAAATTTGACTGCAAGAACATGTTCAATAGTAGTTTCTATGGGACTATTTGAAACTGTTGGGGTATCACAGAGAATGTTCTAGAAGTGTTCCTACATCTCATTTCATTGATATTGATATCATTGGTATTAATACCAAGAATTGTTTGTTTGGTGCAACATACACAATCACATTCATTTAGTTTTCAATATATTTCTGTTGTTTACGTCTGCAGTTATGTTCTGAGATCAAATTCCGCCAAGGTCAACTTTGCCTCTCATCCTTTCGGGGTCGATTAAATAAGTACCGGGTTTGCACTGGGGGCGATGTAATTGACTTAATCCCTTTGTCTATCCTTGTTTGTCCCCTTTATGTTTAGCCTCCTGTGGGCAATAAAGAAATAAATATATTTCTGTTCTTTGTGAACGTGCATGGCCTAGTGGTTAGGGTGTTGCATTCACAATTGCAAGATTGTGGTTTCAATTCTCAGGCCAGGTGGTGCATTGTATTCTTGAGCAAAGCACTTCATTTCACATCTACTTTCTGTACTGGGCTGCTCAGAAAGAATAAATTCCTTGTTAGCATGCTGGGCAAAATGCTTTGTGGTATTTCATTTGTCCTTATGTTCGGAGTTCAAATTCCACTGCAGTCAGCTTTGCCTTTCATCCTTTCAGGGTCAATAAAATAAGTACCAGTCAATCACTTGGGTCAATGTAATCAACTTAACCCCTTCCCCAAAATTGTTGGCCCTGTGCATTAATTGGAAACCAACATATTTCTCTTATTTGATTCCATAAATGTTCAGTAAAATGATGCTGAGCTTTTTTTAAAAAGAATTTAGTGATATTTGTTCTGGAAGATTTCATTGACTTTAAATGGACATCACTCTTCAGTTAATTGTGTTTCTGTCAGTAATTGCTTCAGACTCCCATGAGACTCAGCATTCAATGGGAAAGCATTCTTTTGCAGCTTGTTAATGAAAGGTGACAAAATTGTTGTATAATGCATTTTGAGAGTTGGTTTCAACATCTGTTTGCCATCCCTCAAACCTGTGTTTGACTGCTTTCTTTTTAATTTTTTGTAACTACAGACTAATCACATAGCAGAACTGTTTGGCCAATTCGTGCTTCCTTATTTTTTTTTTAAAAATAGTATGATATAGTTTAGATGCAGTTGGACTACTATTTCTAGTAGATCAACTAACCTTGTAGAGCAGTGTTTCTCAACTTATTTTCCCCCAGGCCCCACTATAACTTTCCAGGAAAACTTTATGCCCCTCTGGTTGTTGGTAAAAAAAAACAACTTGATTTTTTTATATTCTATCACGATTATTTAATACAAAAGAATCTAGAAGTAACTCTTTTATTAAGTGCTGAGTGTTGACTTCTCATAGTTATATACTTTCCTAAAGAAATATCCACACTAGGATATTAGAATAGCACTGTACTATAGCAAAAGGTTTTCTCACAGTATGCTTGGCTGAGAGGGATTGGTTTGGTTAGGTTGAGTATAGATGTAGTGTGTTTATTGTGAAAAGAAGATTTTCACAATTCCATGTCCCACTAAAAAAAAAAAAATTTGGATCCCATGCCCTGTCACAATTTTTCCAGGCCCCACCAGTAGGGCATATACCCCACATTGGGAATCACTTCTGTAGGGGCTCCTAAATCACTACCAATTGACAAAGTTTATAGTGGTGCACCAGCATGTTGGCACTGTGAATGACTTAGGAGAAATACTTACTTATTGGTCTGAAGTTTACATCTGTGACAGGAACTTCGTGTTTCATTTTATTTTTCATTTCCACAACCAAGAAATGAATCTTCAGTCAGCTTTGACAATGAGTATTCAGGTGTTTGGCTAACTAGACTAGGCACAGGCATGGCTGTGTGGTAAGAAACTTGCTTCCCAATCACATCACTCTGGATTCAGTCCCATGTGTGACAACTTGGACAAGTGTCTTCTACTATAGCCTCGGGTTGACGAAAACTTTGTCGAGATGCAGAGCAAATCACAGAAGGTCCTTGACTTGTTTACAGAAAATGACTTCCAGGCTTGATTCCAAAAGTGGCAGGAATGCTGGGACTGGTGTATTGCTGCACAAGTTGACTATTTTGAAGGAGTTGATGTTAAAGCTTGGGTAAATAAGTTATTTTTTATTAAACATAACTAGTCCTGGAACTTTTTGATACCACCTTGTATGTGTGTGTGTGTGTGTGTGTGTCTTTCTTTGTCTCCTACTACCACTGCTTGACAACTGTTACTGGTGAGGTCCCCATAGCTTAGTGGTTTGTTAAAGAGACTGATAGAAAAAGTACCAGGCTTTAAAAAAATAAGTACTGTGGTTGATTCATTCAACTAAAAATTCTTCAAGGCAGTGCCCCAGCATGGCCACAGTCTAATGTCTGAAACAAGTAAAATGCAAATTATAAAATATGAGACTATCAAATCATGAAATTAACACGTAAGCAGCTGGATATTCTACATATATTCTCTTAACAAAATTCTCAATCAGTGTAACACAGTGTGACACAGTGAATCAGTGTAACACAGTGTTTTAAGGCTATACTCTTGAATTACAGGTACAATTCAGAGAGAGAGAGAGAGAGAGAGAAAGAGAGAGAAACAAAGTGGGCATCATCATCATTATCATTTACCATCCACTTTTCCATGCTTGCCTGGGTCAGACAGAATTTCTATGGCTGGATGCCTTTGTTGCCAACCCTCTCCTGTTTCCAAGCAAGTTACTATTTACCTCATGATCAAGCATATTTTTCATAGAATAGAAATGAACAACATTGCTTGTAAAATGATGATGATGTCAACACAACAGTCAAGGTACATACATATATATATATACTAGCAGAAAAGGCCGCCCTCCAGGTGATGTTAGCCACTTGATAATATTTTCACATTTCATTCCCAATTCTAATATTTTTTTATATTTTACGTCTAATTTATTTCTTTGTATAATAGTGCTCACTTGCTTAGTAAGCATTGATTTCATTATTTTATCACAGTCATAATCTCTCTTTTTTAAACAAACACCATGGTAGTCCAACAACAGAGGGAGAAGCAGTTTGTTTAAGTTTTACCTTCCCCTCAAAGCAACATAGAGATTTCAATTCAGCAGCCCATCTGTAAGCTTTGCAGTGTGTATGATAGAGGTGGGGGAGAGAACATTGCAAACAATGAATGAAATAAACATGAAATGAAAACATTGTATAAATAAAAGGGCATTACTACAAAAGTATACACCCCCAACTTTGTTGCCTCATGACATCCAGAAAAATACATACTTTTTAACAAAATTTTTTACAAATACCGTTTAGATGTTGTGGCTTCAGAGTATGTAGGGATTTATGAGAAAGAATTTTTCCAATGGGGTGGGGAGAGGAGTTTTGGAAAATTCACATGATCTGACTTTTTCCCCTCATAACTTTCAGGAAGATGGGTATCTTTTAATGAAAATTTATACAGATCCCTTTCAAATGGTATAGATTACGATTATAAAGAAATTTGTGGGGAAAATTTTTTTCAGGGACTTTTTTTAAACCACAGCCTTCAAAACGATGGGGTGGGGTGAGGCATCTTTGTATGAAAATGTTTTGTAAACTCTTTATTTTTTTACACCCCTCCCTCATAATCCCACTCCAGGCCTATTTTGACCAATTTTTTTGCACTTCAAAACCATGGTAAAAGATTCTTTTTAAATTGTTAATATTTTCAAAGGGAAAAGTGAGTGATTTAAGGGCGATTTTGGCTGTTGTTTCTAGCATATCCAAAGAGAACCCTCCTTGTTTCTTTATCACTCTTGCATGTATTGATGTTTTTTCAATATTTCCCCCCCATAAATACATTTATATGCTATGAAAAAGGAAATTTGAGAAATTATGGGTTTTTTGCAACCCCACTCCCTGCTCGCAATTGTTTCTGTTTAGAAATTAAAATATTGGAGAGCCTGAGAAGGTCATTGGTGGCATTTATCCACAGTGATTTAAAACAATTACGGAGATGTACTTGCATAGCAAGTGACTTGATCTAAGATCATGTGCTGAAACAAAAACAATTGCAAGTGTAGATGTTTGTAAGCTATTCAAGAACACACAGAAACTGTTAGTTTCATGGCACTACTTAAGTACAGAGGTCCCGATGCATCTACGTAATGATATGAAGGGGAAAGTTGGTTTTAGGGTTAAGGTTAGGGCTAGTTTTAGGGTTAGTTAGGGTGTCATTACACATCCACACAGCATACATTTAAAATGTTTCGTACGTAACACCTGTATTTAAGTAGTACCGTTAAGGGACCTCTGTATTTAACATTAAAATTTCATTTGTCATCATCATCATCATCATCATCGTTTAACGTCCGCTTTCCATGCTAGCATGGGTTGGACGATTTGACTGAGGACTGGTGAAACCGGATGGCAACACCAGGCTCCAGTCTGATTTGGCAGAGTTTCTACAGCTGGATGCCCTTCCTAACGCCAACCACTCAGAGAGTGTAGTGGGTGCTTTTACGTGTCACCCGCACGAAAACGGCCACGCTCGAAATGGTGTCTTTTATGTGCCACCCGCACAAGCCAGTCCAGGGGCACTGGCAACGATCTCGCTCGAAAATCCTACAGGAGCCAGTCAGGCGGTACTGGCAACGGCCACGCTCAAAATGGTGCATCTCATGTGCCACCCGCACAAGAACCAGTCCAGGGGCACTGGCAACGATCTTACTTGGCTTGCCGGGTCTTCTCACGCACAGCCCATTTCCAAAGGTCTCGGTCCGTAGTCATCGCCTCGGTGAGGCCCAATGTACGAAGGTCTTGCCTCACCACCTCAGCCCAGGTCTTCCTGGGCCTACCTCTTCCACGGGTTCCCTCAACTGTTAGGGTGTGGCACTTTTTCACGCAGCTATCCTCCTCCATTCTCACCACATGTCCATACCAGCGCAATCGTCTCTCTTGCACGCCACAACTGATGCTTCTAATGTTCAGCTTTTCTCTCAAGATACTTACACTCTGACGGGTATTCACATTGACATTACACATCCAACGGAGCATACTGGCTTCATTCCTTGCGAGCTTACGTATGTCCTCAGCAGTTACAGCCCATGTTTCACTGCCATGTAGCATGGTTGTTCGTACGCATGCGTCATACAGTCTGCCTTTTACTCTGAGTGAGAGTCCCTTTGTCGCCAGCAGGGGTAAGAGCTCTCTAAACTTTGCCCAGGCTATTCTTATTCTAGCAGCTACACTTTCAGCGCACCCACCCCCACTACTAACTTGGTCGCCCAGATAGCGGAAGCTATCGACTACCTCTAGTTTTTCACCCTGGAATGAGATAGAAGTTGTTTCCTGTTTGTTTGCAGTCTTTATTGCACCTGAACATCTGCCACAAACAAAAACTAACTTGCTAGTTAACCTGCCTTTGATGTTGCTGCACCTCTTATGTGTCCATAGCTTGCACCGGGTACATCTTATAGAGTTACTACCTACTCCTTTTCTACATACTGAGCAGGGCCATCTACCTGAAGGGGTTTGTGTTTTATCTACCTTCCTACTTATTAGGATTTTGGTTTTAGCTAGGTTGACTCTAAGGCCCTTCAATTCTAGACCTTGCTTCCACACCTGAAACTTCTCCTCTAGTTCTGATAGTGACTCCGCAATTAGGGCAAGGTCATCAGCATAGAGGAGCTCCCAGGGGCAACCTGTCTTGAACTCCTCTGTGATTGCCTGGAGGACTATGGTAAATAATAGGGGGCTGAGGACGGAACCTTGGTGGACCCCTACCTCTACCCGGAATTCATTGCTGTACTCATTTCCAACCCTCACCTTACTGGCCGCATCTCTGTACATGGCTCGCACAGCTCTCACTAGCCATTCTTCTATCCCAAGTTTCCTCATTGACCACCAGATAAGGGATCGGGGGACCCTGTCAAAGGCTTTCTCCATGTCAACGAAAGCCAGGTACAGAGGTTTATCCTTGGCTAGGTATTTCTCTTGCAACTGTCTCACTAGAAATAAGGCATCAGTAGTGCTTTTACCTGGCACGAACCCAAACTGCATCTCATCTAAATTGATTCGCTCCCTAATTAGTTGGGCTATGACCCTCTCTGTAACTTTCATAACCTGATCTAACAGCTTGATGCCTGATCTAACAGCTTGATGCCTCATTTGTGTCAAAATATTTTCTTTGCTTTGAAACCGCGACCTATTCACTGACAAAACTTTGCAAAAATTATGCAACACCAAGTTTTTTCAGTGAACAGCAAACACACACACACATTCATTGCCTTTCATTTGTGTGTATGCGTATCTGTGGAGGCGCAATGGCCCAGTGGTTAGAGCAGCGGACTCGTGGTCATAGGATCGCGGTTTCAAATACCAGACCGGGCGTTGTGAGTGTTTATTGAGCGAAAACACCTGAAGCTCCATGAGGCTCCGGCAGGGGATGGTGGCGAACCCTGCTGTACTCTTTCACCACAACTTTCTCTCACTCTTACTTCCTGTTTTTGTTGTACCTATAATTCAAAGGGTCAGCCTTGTCACACTGTGTCACACTGAATATCCCTGAGAACTACGTTAAGGGTACACGTGTCTGTGGAGTGCTCAGCCACTTGCACGTTAATTTCACGAGCAGGCTGTTCCATTGATCGGATCAACTGGAACCCTCGATGTCGTAAGCGAGGGAGTGCCAACAACAATGTGTATCTATGTGTGTGCATGAGTGTGTCACTGGTGAAGTCACTCGTGCAACTCATTTGTGTATATATTGGCTTAGTGGTACAGAATGTTTGGAAACAGTGAATAAGGTGCAAGTTTCGAGTACTTGTCGGTAACTTATTTTTGCTCCTCCTCTCCTAATAGTAACTATCCAACTTTCTAGGCTCTTCTCATAGTTATCCCACATTCAAAAATTATATGGGTATTTAAAAAAAGTTTTCATTCAATAAATAATAAATTACGTATATATTAATAGAATAAACTGTTGGTTTTTCCAAATAGCGAATGAAAACTGAAAAGAGAAAATGTGAGACATTGCAAATAAGAATGGAATACTCCACAGTGAATGCAATGAATATTTAAATTTGTGAATTGGATGTAGTAAATGGCAATGAATATTTATATTTGCAAGAAATTAGAGTTAAAAAATTCAAGAAACTTGAGAAATCAAAATTATAGGAAATTTCTTAGAGCATGAATTTATAAAAATATTTCCAGACGGTCAACCCTTTAAGAATTGCTTTCTTTTAGTACTTTTAGAAATTGTTACATATCTAATTAATAAGCAGCTTTCTCCATTATAGTAGATATATATATATATATATATAAACGTATATGACAAGCGTCTTTCACTTTCTGTCTACTAAGTCCACTTACAAGGCTTTGCTTGGTCTGGGGCTATAGCATAAAACATTTACCCAAGGTTCCATGCAGTGGGACTGAACCCAAGCCATGAAGTTGGCAAACAAAGTTCTTACCACATAGCCATTCCTGTAATCTTCTCTTCATTTTCTAGTTTAGCTTCGTTGAGTAATATGTTGACTTATTCCTCAAGTAGAGCAATCCCTTGCAATTGGAATCTGAGAAAGCCAAGAATTCATGTGATGCAATACATTTCTGTGCCCAATGAGGCCTTTTGTTCACTATATGATATACGATAACTATATGATATACTATATGATAACTATATGATATACGATAAATACATCAATAAATATGTTGTTAGTGTTAGTGATTCTGATCACTAACTATAAAATTGTTTTAAAATTTTATAAACGGGTGGGGTAAATACACGCATACCCTTAACATGGTAGATAGGTAGACTGATGGATAGATAGATTGATATAGTAACCAGGTAGATCATTACATAGATAGGTAGATAGATTAAGTTAGTAGGTGGAGGGTTAGATAAGTTGTAGGGAGGGGAAGAAGACTTGTCATCTGATCTTGTCTCTCCATGCCTGTTATATTTTTAAAATTTAATGTTTTTAAAATATTTTTCTACGTATATTATTTATTTATTTTATTGTATTTATTTATTTTTCACCTCCTTCTTTTATGAATTTTCTACTGTTTGATTAGCTAAAAAATAAAACTGCAGATCTAATCAAACTTTTCTCGTCAATAAGTTCCAACATAGATAAAACAAAATTAAATAAACAGGCGTTTTTCTTAATTTTCCAGCGCCTCCTTTTCCTTATCACTCTATATTTAATGAGCGACTTGCAGTCAAGTTGATTAGTTTCACGGTGCCATCATTTTTACTTTTGTTTTGTTGTTCAGTCTTTTCGTTCATTTTTTCTCCTTTCCAAATTGTTAGAAAATTTTTACTTTTATTGTGATACAAGTTGTCTCCCTTAGACGGAGAATCTTTCAAATTGGTAAATCTATTTCAATTACAACAGAAGCCGCTTATTTGGTGGGGGAAAACTTTGAGGACGAAGCTTTTTCGATGACAATAACCAGCTGATTACATTAAACAGAAATTATAACAATGAATTGGAGACTTACTACGTATTTGGTAACATTGTCCGTGATTATCACGGATTCTTTAAAGGAATATGAAATCAACCTTGCACTTGACTGCTATTGTCGTCCCAGCAAAGCTCTATATTGTATTAGAGTAGTTTTTTTTTTCAAATGGGGAGTTTTAGGTAATACATCCATGCGTTTGGAATGGATCCACTTGTGTAAAAACTTGGGTGTCAGATTTAATAGCATGGCTCACTGAAGACAAGCAGAGTTGTCTCCCCATTATCCAGAACTTTTTTTTCCTCTCTTCATGACTCATTTTTGAGCAAATAAAATACTTTAAGTGTACGTTGTATATAAAGTTATAAGGAGTATAGTGTAGAAGATAGTTATATATTTTAGTCTATAAATATATATAATTTCGATGTTACCTAGCAAGTGACTTGATCTGAGGCAATGAGGCAGTGTACCGAAACTGAAGGTGGTACAATATTTGCTGGTGTGTAAGACGCACTCCAATTTTACAAATATATTTTATGGAAAAACCAAATTCAGTATGTTTCATCATAAACTTATTGAAAGATTTTTTAAATGATTTTATAGGGAAAATGTATCATTCTGTGCAAGTAAATAGAATATTGTGACAGTATATTGGGCACGACACCATAAATTTATCATAAGTAAACTACATTATGGGAGAACAGTATTTAAACTTTATCTTTTTTCAGATCAACTGCTGAGTTCTAGAGAATTGTCATCCGCACTATAAAACTCATATTTCAGGCTGTGATGCTTTGGTTTGTTGTCATCAGCTTCCAGGGTGGTGCATTGCTGTTATAGTTTTGTTGTCCTCCGCTTGTTGCAAATAACTGACAGCTGCATGAAAATTTAACATTCTTTCCATCTTTCTAAGAGAATTTTTCATTTACATAATTAAAGAAAATCTTTCTTAAAGGTCACAGTCATTAAATAATGTAAGACATATAGCAGGTGTGAGTTTTATGATGTCTTGCAAACAACTTGCACATGCAAGTGCCACCAGTCGAGAACTCTGCATACTGGAAGCCAGCAAATGTATGGGATCATCACGAGAGAATGCATGCTGTTTCGGTGCTTACCTCTCAACAGAATCAATGCACAATGTCCCCCCGCCTCACCTCACTGATATGAGGCCCCGCTTGATAGATCAACTGGTTATTAAATACAGCTCAATATTTTTCTAGCCATCGCTCATTGTCTTCTTTTTTAACCAAATCCAGTGGCTTAGCCTTCTCCACTGTATTTTGGATATCACTCATGGTGGTATTTACCTTACGATCAGTTAGGCCTAACGATAACAGCAGTCGTCTCACACTGTGTCCAACAAACCCTCTACACCCGACTTCTGTTTGGTGAACTCCTTGCATGTTTTGCTATGTGCTACACACAGATACTGGAGAAGGAGATATAATGAGATGATGTGACTTTCCCCTCATTACTTACTGCCAATTTGCTGTAAGTAATTTTTCATAAGTTTGTGCTAATAGTCAACAATAATTTGGCTTCTTTCCAATATTCTGTTTTTAGTAACAATTATTGTATGTAGTGGTCTTTTGTTCATCCTGCTCCCTAGCCTACAATACTCTCTCCTATTCATAATAAAGCCACATTAGACATAGGGTAATCTTTGGATGCATTTAAAAAATCGAAAAGGCATGTCTTATACAGTGCATCACGAAAGAGCCATTCAAGCCATTTATCAACACACAAAACTTAAATTCAGCTTAAATTTATTTCCCAAGGTGTCAGACTTCTTGCCACACCACAGCAACCTGCTCCATTATACAGTTCCTCTGTGATAGTATAGTGTTATTAAATGATTCCTTTTCATGATGTTGTTCTTAAAGTACAGAAAATTGTTGTATTGTTGTTGGCACTCCGTCGCTTACAACGTTGAGGGTTCCAGTTAATCTGATCAACGGAACAGCCTGCTCGTGAAATTAACATGCAAGTGGCTGAGCACTCCACAGACACGTGTACCCTTAATGTAGTTCTCGGGGATATTTAGCGTGACACAGTGTGACAAGGCTGACCCTTTGAATTACAGGCACAACAGAAACAGGAAGTAAGAGTGAGAGAAAGTTGTGGTGAAAGAGTACAGCAGGGTTCGCCACCATCCCCTGCCGGAGCCTTGTGGAGCTTTAGGTGTTTTCGCTCAATAAACACTTACAACGCCAGTCTGGGAATCGAAACCGCAATCCTTTGACCGCGAGTCCGCTGCCCTAACCACTGGGCCATTGCGCCTCCACACAGAAAATTATCAAGTACTTAATTCTTTCACCAAAAAACAATGTATTATCAATGAAAATCATGTACCCCATGTGGTTTTTAAAAAAATTTTGGCAACGTTCTCTATGTTTGGATGTATTTAAGACAAACACCTTTTATAGTTTAGTTATATCTTGTGTTATATTTATAAGGCTTTATGTGTGTATTTTATAGATGTGTACATCTATAACTGTAATTTTTAGAAGGTACATGGTAGGCTGTTAAAATTATGATTCCAAGGTCATAGGTTTGATTCCAAGACTGGTTGGCAACACACTTCATTTCATGTTGCTTTCATCTTGATTTAGTCTACTCCCCTGAAAAGGGTTTACATCTTCTATGGCACACTGTATGATGTGTGTGTGTGTGTGTGTGTGTGTGTGTGTGTGTGTGTGTGTGTGTGTGTGTGTGTGTGTGTGTGTCAGGTGTTACGGTTGACCAAATAGAAAGTCTCAAGGTACAAGTCAAAGAGTAAATAGTTTGTATCATAGCATAAATGTTGTACTTCTACTATACAACAGAGAAACCAAAGATGTAAGATCCCAGAAAACTGGTGACAATCTGTGTGTAGCACATAGCAAAAACATGCAAAGAGTTCACCAAACAGAATAAATTAATGTTGTGAAGAAGAAAAGAATTTTTTTTCTTCCTCATGAATGAGAGCCATAAAATTTTTTGTTACTGCAGTAAAATGACAGATGTTGAAAATCTTTCCTGTCATACAGTAACAGATGTAGATACCAACATCAGTATGCATAAAGGCTTGCAAGATAACAATAGCAAAGATGATGGTAAACAATATAGGTCTTAACAGTGTTGTATGAATGTGAGACCCAGACAACCTAGGGTAGGCTTACCCAACATTTCAATCGATTCCACTAGCAACGCTTGTGTAGGCGTAGAAGTGGCTGTGTGGTAAGTAGCTTGCTTATGAACCTCATGTTTCCGGGTTTGGTCCCACTGTGTGGCACCTTGGGCAAGTGTCTTCTACTATAGCCTCGGGCTGACCAAAGCCTTGTGAGTGGATTTGGTAGATGGAAACTGAAAGAAGCCCGTCGTATATATGTATATATGTGTGTGTGTGTGTGTATATGTTTGTGTGTCTGTGTTTGTCCCCCCAACATCGCTTGACAACCGATGCTGGTGTGTTTACATCTCCGTAACTTAATGGTTCGGCAAAAGAGACCGATAGAATAAGTATTAGGCTTACAAAGAATAAGTCCTGGGGTCGATTTGCTTGACTAAAGGTGGTGCTCCAGCATGGTCACAGTCAAATGACTGAAACAAGTAAAAGAGTAATGTCCTGAAGATTTTATGGCAATCTCGTGTACCTGATACAAGAGTATTGCAGCTGGCAACAGTGACAAGTATTGAGTCCATGATTATGAAACACCCACTTGAATGGTCTGGTCATCTTGTCTGTTTAGAGGACACCTACATGCCAAAACAAGTGTTGTTTGGTGGGATGGAGTAAGGAAAACATTCCTGGTGCAAGCCATACAAACATTTCAATGACATTATTAAAGCCATATTTAAAAAGATAAATATCAATCCCAACACCTGAGAAGATCTTGCATCAGATAGGGAGCTGTGGAGGAATCTAATTGCTACTGATTTCAAAGAATTTGAGAACAACCGGGTTGCCTACACTGAGTTGAAATGTGCTGGTAAATATATGGAAGATATGAACCCTCTCCTTGAGAAGGGTATAAAAAAAAGGTCTCTCTTATGTAACCAGTGTAGTTGCATCTGCTTCTTAAAGGTAGGTCTACTCAGCCACAAGCATGATCATAGAGGCATCCCATGTCTACCAATATGATATCCAGCATGATCACCCATGTACCTTGTGTTGCAGAGTGTGTGGATTGGCCACTGGACTCACTCAGCATTGTGGTTTCAAAGAACTTGATGGTCAAGCTGTTGCTGAAGAACTGACTTGTAATATCAATATGGCAATGGGACTTGTAAGACCCTTGCAGTCCTTAGGAGCCATAAAAGATGTCAGCAACAATAGGGAGAGCAAATTTGAGATGTTTCTTGGAGGGAAATGGTTTTAAGAAGTGGTCTTACTGAAGTCAGCTTCCGCTACGTATTTGTGTATGTACACACACACACACACGGACACATGGACACATACACAATTAAGTATTAGGTTGGCAACTAAGTTCCCGCCGTTTTTTTAAATTTAAATTTTTTGAAAAGTTTAATAAAAAATAACAACTAATTAATCAATAATGTATTCACCCTTGTTGTTTACAACTTATTCCCAACGTTCAACAAGATTTTCCCTTTTGATGAATTCTTGGCTTTCTCAGATTCCAATTGCAAGGGATTGCTCTACTTGAGGAATAAGTCAACATATTACTCAACGAAGCTAAACTAGAAAATGAAGAGAAGATTACAGGAATGGCTATGTGGTAAGAACTTTGTTTGCCAACTTCATGGCTTGGGTTCAGTCCCACTGCATGGAACCTTGGGTAAATGTTTTATGCTATAGCCCCAGACCAAGCAAAGCCTTGTAAGTGAACTTAGTAGACAGAAACTGAAAGACGCTTGTCATATACGTTTATATATATATATATATCTACTATAATGGAGAAAGCTGCTTATTAATTAGATATGTAACAATTTCTACCTCGTTGGTAGAAATCACCCGATTTCGACTCGAAAAATTGATCCAACCAAGCTCTCAATATAAGGGTGGGCGTTATCGTGCAGCAGAAGACGAACTCCATGCTGACGATTAGGTCTTTTCTCTTGAATAGCCGTGTTGACTCGTTCCATCTGTTGAATGTAGAGTTCCGCGTTGACCGTCTGGTTCCGTTCAAACAATTCATAATGGATAATCCCTTCGCAGTCCCACCATACACACAACATCGTTTTACGCGGATGAAGATCTTGTTTCACGCGCGGTGTCGCTTGTGTACCGGGGCTAAACCATTCCTTACGTTGCTTCATATTGATGTACAGGCACCACTTTTCGTCGTCAGTAACGATTCGCTAAAGAAATCGTTGTTTGTGTCCATGAGTTGAGCGGCGACGAGAAATCAAACCAGCAGAGATTGTGGCTTGTTGATTTTTCTTGTCACTTAAAGCATGTGAACCCATGCTCCATACTTCTGGACCTTTCCCATCGAGTGAAGATGCTTCTCTATAGCAGTGTGGGAACATTCCATTTTCTCTGCTAGTTCCCTTGTCGTTTGACGAGAATTTTCGTGCAAAAGTTGGTTTAATCGCTCTTCATCGAACTCAACTGGACGGCCAGAATGAGGTGCGTTTTTGAGGTCAAAATTTCCATTTTTGAACTTGGCATACAATCACGAGCGGTTCTTTCAGCTATGACACCCTCTCCATACACAGCACAAATGTCGCGAGCAGCTTTGGAGGCCTTGGAACCTTGGTTAAAAGCAAAAACAAGGAGGTGTCAAAAATGCTCGTTTCTCTTAACTTGTCATTCCATTTTAATGATCTAAAATTAACTAGAAAAAAAAAAAGATTCCAAAATGGTTCGAAAATAGAATTCTCGAAAAAAATAGATTCCAAAATAAAAAAAAAAACGGCGGTAACTTAGTTGCCAATCCAATATATGTCCGGTCATAGAGTGACCAATGGTTTTGTAGTGCTTGATGGCTGCGAGACCATTGCTCACTCTATGACTGGACATATACTTAACTACATATAAATACGTAACTGCTCTATGCTTTAGAGTGTGCTTCTTTTTCACATATATTATACACTGACGATATATATATATATATATATATAAGCATATGCATGTATACATACATATATATACATACCTACATCTACATGTATATATAGATGCATATCTGGGTACAGTTCGTCAAAAAACGGACTTTGTTTATGTTTCCGTTCCTTTTTTGTCCACGTTTTTTTGAAGTCCTGTACCCGGATATGCATCTATATATACATGTAGATGTAGGTATGTACATATATGTATGTATAGATGCATGTGTTCATATATCATTTGTATTATTATATTATCGAACGCTACGCGTCCATTTGCAAGTATATATACATACATACATATATATATATATATATATATATATATATATATATATATATATATATATAGGTTTAGATTTAGATTCAAGATTGAATATGGTACTTATGCGTAGGCACCAGAATATTGTATGGTATGGTATTATACAAAAACCATTCCAAAAGGATAGGTGATTAAAAATTCAAACTAAGCAACACGGATTTCAAATATGATTGCAGTACGCACGTTTCATGCTACCCCATTTATTTAAGTAATGTGAGCATTACATTAAATGCAATATGAAGAGCAATCTTCAGCTGCACGAAAATGTATATATATATATATATATATATATATATATATATATGAGGGATTTCTTTCAGTTTCCGTCTACTAAATCTACTCACAATGCTTTAGTCAGCCCGAGGTTACAGTAGAAGACACGCGCCCAAGGTGCCGCGCAGTGGGACTGAACCACGTTGTTGAGAAGCTAACTTCTTACCACACAGTCACTCATGCGCCTATATAATATTGTATGGGCAAAAACTTTTCAATAGGAGTTATCCCCCTTCCATTAGGCAGCGTCTGTTTTGCTTTGATATTTCAGGGTTTTTTTAAAATCTTTTTAAATGGCAGCCTGAAAAGAATATTGAGTGATTTAAACAAAAGTGTGTGTGTGTGTGTGTGTGTGCATGATTGAGAGGGAAAAAAATTGAGATTGGATATGTGCACATGGTTAAAGCTTCAATATACAAGAGTAATCCATGGCATAACAGATGAATAACACATATGTTAGATATCAAAGTATTACTGTGTAAACTGCAATCATGGCACACTGACCTTACATATATAAAAGTACATACTGGTGTATACACATGCTTATAATGATGATGTACATTTATATCTATATGTGTGTAAATATGTGTATACATACATACATACATACATACATACTATTTATTAAACCCCAAAAAACCCTTCATAAACTATTTTTCAGTGTTTCACATGATTTCATCAGACAGTTGCAATAATATTATTAGTATTATCACAACTGTCCGATGAACAGGAATGTGAAACTCTGAGTTACAGTTTGTGAAAAAAAATTGTTTTCCGGCTTTAATAAATAGTATACTGCTCTTCCTTTGGTATTTGAGTACCCTTTTTTTTCCACCTTAAGTCAACCCTTGCTTCGGATCGAGTTGGATGGTGAACAAAGGTGTGGAGTGGAGTGAAAGCATTTGAAGAGGCCAGGATAAAACAGGTAAAACTCAAAAGAGATCTAAGGAAGAATGTAACGATTGAGAAGGTGAATGACAATGACCTTTTTGTATGCACAGTTTGTGACAGACCATACCTGTCTTTTGCTGGCCTCAAATCTCATCTGTGAATACATGGAAAACAAACCTCCACCAGCTATTCTGCCTATATATCTGTGCACACTTTTAAATGCTGTGTATGCCAGAAGGTTTGCAAATCCAACAGAGGCCTCAAGAGACATTTTAAGATCCACAAAGAGCATAACTTATCTGCTGCTCTTGGTGGTCCAAATCGGAGGTGCAATCTATGTGGGTGTCTTTTCAGAACATTGTCTGGTTTAAAAGCCACATCAGGTGCCATGATGGATCTAAGGTGTAGGTACAGGGGGTGGTCAAACTCTGCATAAGAAGTAGACAACCACCATATACAGATATCAAGAGAGAGAGAGAGAGAGATACATATATGTACATATACAAACATATATATTTGACAAGGCATAAATAATAGCCATTACATAATCTTTATTGTAGTGAAATTGACTTACAGTTGTTTCCAGTAGTCATTATTGATTTGTTATTGATTGGTTTACTCAATTGGCCCATTGATTGGTTGAGAAAAATGTCACAAGAATACACAAAGTTCTTTACTAATGTAAAAAATATTTATTTCTTTATTGCCCACAGGGGGCTAAACATAGAGGGAACAAACAAGGATGGACAAAGGGATTAAGTCGATTACATCAACCCCAGTGCGTAACTGGTACTTAATTTATCGACCCTGAAAGGATGAAAGGCAAAGTCAACCTTGGCGGAATTTGAACTCAGAACATAACGGCAGACGAAATACCACTTAGAATTTCGCCCGGCGTACTAATGCTTCTGCCAGCTCGCTGCCCTAATGTAAAAAATATTGTTAGCCTGATGTATTAACTGAGAGCTTATAAAGTATTTTACCTGGATTGATAATTCTGCACTAATAGCTCTGTTTTATGTATGTATGTACATATGTATGCATGTTTGCATGCAGGCAGGTAGGTAAGGTTGACCAAAAAGTCCCCTTGTTTTGGGGGCGTTTTTTAAGTGGACACACTCACAAACTGTCATCCTGCTGTTATCGATGAAATATTTCTAATTTGATATTTTATGCTTTCTGCAGTAAATGTTGGAGACATATTTTCATGCCTTTGAAACTCTGTGTATTTAATTCACATCTCTTTAAAATGTAATTAATTCACATCTCTTTAAAATTTATGCTGTACACAAATTTTGTTTGTTTCTTTCGTTTACAAACATACATGTGTGTGTGTGTGTGTGTGTGTGTGTGTGTGTGTGTGTGTGTGCATGTGTAGAATTTATCTCTTTCCTTGCATAAAACTCTCAGCCCTTGTAATACTTTTGTTACTTCCTACTGATTAAATATCATAGAAAAATATACATACAGGCATAGGTGTGGCTGTGTAGTAGGAAGTTTGCTTCCCAACCACATGGTTCTGTGTTCAGTCCTACTGTGCGACACCTTGGGCAAGTGTCTTCTACTATAGCCTTGAGCCAACCAAAGACTTGTGAGTGGATTTGGGAGACAGAAACAGAAAGAAGCCTATCATGTGTGCATGTGTCTTTGTGTCTGTGTTTGTCCCCCACAACTGCTAAATGACCAGTGTTGATTTGATTACATGCTTGTGACTCAGAGGTTTAGCAAAAGAAATCTATAGAATAAGTACCAGGCTAAAAATTCTTCAAGGAATGGCTACAGTCCAATGACTGAAACAATTAAAAGATGAAAGAAAAATGTTTAAGAAAGTATCCAGTACACTTTGTAAAGTGACTGGCATTAGGAGCGGGGGGGGGGAGGGGGTACCCAACCTGGTGTAGAAACCATGTCAAAGCAGAGAATGGAGCTCTGCGCAATCCTCTGGCTCATTGGTTTCGTTTGAACTGTGCAACTGCCAGCATGGAAAAAAAGACGTTTAATGATTATGATGATGATGATGATGAAAACAGTGGTGTTCCTGAGTAATATACTTAAGGGGCCTTATTTATTTTCCCATGTGCTAATTTTTCTTACCTTCTTGTGTGCAATTAGTATCTTCTTAGTTATCCTTTTATTGCTATTTCACCAGAGTGAAGTCTTTTGTTCTATGACCGAAAACATGTCCAGAGTTATCTCCCATAGTTACATTTTTACCTTTTACTTGTTTCAGCAATTCGACTGCGACCATGCTAGAGCATCGCTTTTATGGGTTCAGTCAAACCAATCAATCCCAGAAATTATTTTAAAGTTTGGTACTACACGATGGTCTCTTTTGCCAAACTGCTAAGTTATGGGGTCATAAACCAAGACCAGTAGTCAAGTGACGCTGGGGAACAAACACATACATACAAGTGGATGTTGAAAAGTTTCTGGCTTTGGATAAAAGAAAATACAGGAGGATCAGTTAATCATGATTTTATTCAACATATTTCTCTATCAGATTCACACACTTATTGCAGCAGTCCTTCAGTTTTTCTAAGCCCTGTAAAAAGAGTCAGAAGGTTGGGTCTCCAACCAGGCCTTTCACAATACCCTTAAAGCCTGGAACTTTTTTAGCACTCTCTCATACTTATGTGCATACATACATACATACATACATACATACATACATACAAGTGTGTGTGTGTGTGTGTAGACACATGATGGGTTTCCACACAGTTTCCATCTACTGAATTCACTCTCAGGACATTGATCAGCCCAGACCTAGAGCAGAAGACATTTGCCTAAGGTGGCATACAGTGGGACTGAACCCGAAAACACTTGGTTGCAAAGCAAACTTCTTAACCACATGGCCATGCCTGCACCTACTTGTTGAAATAATATACATTCTGAATTTGTTCAAATGATCTTTTCTTCGTTTCATATTTATTTCTAACACTGACTTTGCTATTGTTTCAAATTTGTATTTCAATGTTATTCTCTACCCAACAGCTTGCTTATATTGAGGGCTGGCGCTTGATAAACCTAGCAAATGAAACATTTGGCTTCAATGGATGGTCACACTCAGTTACACAGCAAACAGTTGGTAAGTCATACCTTTAATTTCTCCTTTTTGACTTGGAGGAAGGGGCTGCACCCATGGCACATTATGACCTCTCCAAGACTGGTAGAGCTGATGCATGAACAGTTGCATGTTGACGCCTGCAGGAAAAACATGGGCGACAGTGGAATTCCAAAGGTGTGACATTGTAAAGATTAGAGGACTGGTTGTAAGGATTAGAGCAGAGATTGTGATGGTGGACACAGTACATCTTCCTGTTGCCAACCCTCGCCTGTATCCAAGCAAAGTAATATTTCCCTAAAGCTGGACATGTTTTCATGGAAGATTGGAAACAGACACTGTATGTCAGTAAATCTCATAATCAACTACCATGCTATGTCGATACAAGGAGACACAAACACAGCCTCTCCTCTCTTTGTCTCATGCACACACACACACACATTTTTATTTGTTTCAGTCATTTGTCTGTGGCCATGCTAGAGCACCACCTAAGCCTAATATTTTTTCTATTGGTCTCTTTTGCCAAACTGCAAAGCTAGAGGGATATAAATACACCAGCATTGGTTGTCAAGTGATGGCAGGGGGCAGACACACACACACACACACACACTGGGCTTCTTTCAGTTTCCATCTACCAAATCCACTCACAAGGCTTTGGTCAGCCCAAGGCTATAGTAGAAAACACTTGTCCAAAGTGCCACGCGATGGTAATGAACCCAGAACCATGTGGTTGGGAAGCAAGCTTCTTACCACACAGCCATGACTGCACCTATTACATCCATACAATGGAATTCTTTCAGTTTCCATCTACCAAATTCACTTACAAGGTTTTGATTGGCCCAGTGATATGGTAGAAGACCCTCACTGAAGGTGCTATGAAGTAGGGCTGAATCCTGGGACCACATAATTGGGAAGCAGACCTGTTAATTGCATGGTCATGTCTGCACCTGACCACCTCCCTTAAAAAAAAATAGGAAGGACATACTGGATAATGTAATCCTAGACACGTATTTACCAGTAAATGGTCTTTGTCATAATTGAAGTGCCTTTGGTTACAAGTTTGCTGGACAAGGGAATAATGAATAATAATAATCTTTTATCTTTATTTTTTTACTTATTTCAGTCTTTGGACTGCAGTCATGCAGGGGCACTACCTTGAAGAGTTTAGTTCAACAAACCAGCCCCAGTACTTTCTTTTAAGTCTGGTACTTATTTTATCGCCACCCTTTTGCTGAACCACTAAGTTACGGAGATGTAAACAAACCAACACCAGTTGTCAAGCATTGATAGGGAACAAATGAAACGTGTATGTGATGGACTTCCACACAGTTTCCACCTACCAAATTCACTCTGGTTAACCCAGGGCTTTATTGTAGAAGGCACTTATCCAAGGTGCTACACAATGGAACTGAACCTGAAACCACAGGGTTCAAAAGTGAGCTTTTTAACCACACAGAGTCAATCTAACACCTGGTTTAACACAACTACCAGGCTTGTAGCTACTTTTAGTAGAGTCCACTCTATTTGCAAACATTCAGCCTATGTCTCTGGTCTGAGGCTAACCTCCTCCCTTCAGCCTGTCAGTCTGAGAGGCCTTGTAAAGAGTCATGGGTCCTTTTATCATAATATTATTCAATATATGCTGACCTAGAGCTAAACAACAACCAGCATCAAGGGTACATTAGACAATGTAGTTCTAGATACACTATGTCTAAAGAAAAAGAGACAGGCTGGTTACAACTGGAATGTCTTAGCCTTAGCTGATTTAGGGTCAACCCTTTAGCTTTTAAACCAGCCACATCTGTCCTAAATATTCTACCTGTTTTATATTTAAACCAGCCAGATCCAGCCTCTCTCACCCACTCAGCAATGTCATTCTAGAAATAAACAATCACATCAAAATCTCAAAGCTATGAAATAATGTATGATTAATTGAAAACAATGTGAATACATAAGCCTTACGTTCGACAGAGTAATCTGAATGCTAAACGGTTAAGCAGCAACACATTAGATTATGTGGTTCTAGATACACTGTGTCTGGGGGAGAAAAAAGATAGGGTGGTCGTAGCTGGAATGTCTTGACCAGAATTGACTTTGGCTTAAACAACATGTTGTTTAATGCAGTTCAAGATATACTGTCTTACAAAATGACTGTTCATAAACACAGAAACACATGCATTAAACATGCACACATAAATACATAAACACATGCAAGTACATACACACATATGTAAACATATATGCATTACTATAGATATTAGTATATATATATATATATATACATATATATATATATATATATATATATATATATATATATATATATATATATATATATAGGCACAGGAGTGGCTGTGTGGTAAGTAGCTTGCTTACCAACCACATGGTTCCGGGTTCAGTCCCACTGCGTGGCACCTTGGGCAAGTGTCTTCTACTATAGCCTCGGGCCGACAAAAGCCTTGTGAGTGGATTTGGTAGACGGAAACTGAAAGCAGCCCGTTGTATATATATATATATTTATATGTATGTATGTGCGTTTGTGTGTCTGTGTTTGTCCCCCCACCATCGCTTGACAACCGATGCTGGTGTGTTTACGTCCCCGTAACCTAGCGGTTCGCCAAAAAGAGACCGATAGAATAAGAACTAGGCTCGCAAAGAATAAGTCCTGGGGTCGATTAAAGGCAGAGCTCCAGCATGGCCACAGTCAAATGACTGAAACAAGTATTAGTATATATATATATATATATATATATATATATATATATATATATATATATAAACATCCATTCATATTAATGGTCATAGCTGGAATGTTGTGATTAGAGATGAGTTGGGGTTAAACAACATCACACCAGTCAGCATAGTTCAAGATACATTGTCTCAAGAAAAACAAAGATGTGAAGGTCAGAGCTAAAAATGGATCTGCTGAAGCAGGACTGATCTGAGACTGCAACAACTACTTGACCTTTCTTGCTAGCAACAACATTCACTCGACAAACAAATTGCTGGATTTTGGATTATTGATGAAACTCTTGCCAGTTCATGTAAGATTGGAAACTGCAAATATAAAATGGTCTTTTGCAGCTCTATTCCCTGATTCCACCTCAAGCAAGAAAGAAGATTGTCTACTTTATAGAGGAAACTTAATATTTTAACACCAATCATTGCAGAATACATGGATTAAAGATAGATTGTTAGAAAGACATACTTGATACCATAAACATTAAGATTATCACCAAAGTACATTATATGCACAATTACATAATTACATACATACTTAGTACACCTGTGACATGTGTGTATGTGTATGTGTGTGTGTGTGTGTGTGTGTGTGTGTGTGTGTGTATGTATGTATGTTGGTACGGGCATAGCTGTGTGGTAAGAAGTTTGCTCCCCAGACACATAGTTCCAGATTTAGTCCCACTGTGTGGTACCTTGGGCAAGTGTCTTCCACCATAACTTCAGGATCTGGTGGACGGAAACTGAAAGAAGCTCATTGTATGTATGTGTGTACCTTTTTGTTTATGTTTGTCCTCTCACCCACCACTTGACAACTGGTGTTGGCATGTTTACATTCACATAACTTAGTGGTTTGCCAAAAGAGACAGATAAAGTATCAGGCTTTGAAAAAAAAAAAGTACTGGAGTCAATTCATTTGACTAAAAATTTCTCATGGTTGTACTCCAGCATGGACTCAGTCTAATGATCGTAAAAGTAAAAGATGTGTGTGTATATATATATATTCAAAGCAATGATTAGTAACTTTACAAAACTGGTATGCTTTTGAATCTCTTTAACAATTCACAATAATGACTTTTATTACTTTTATTCCTACCTCAGTTCATCTGTATATATATATATATATATATATATATATATATATATATATATACACACACACACAGACATACATACAGGATATCCCCATCCAAAAATGTATACGCCCTTTTTTTTTAGATGTAATACATTAGAAATTATGAAGGGAGCCAGGCTAAGCTTTTAATGAAGATAATTTATCCTAAAGTGGTAATGGAACTTGAAAACATAGTCAAAGTTCCAAACAAATTCACCTCTGCAACTTACCATCACTTCAATTAGAGATAAGTTTGAAAGAAACATTTTGAAAGACCACAGACATTGACTAGCCCCTCAAAGTGAAAAAGGGTATTAGAAATGTATTACCAATGTTCAAGAAAATCTGTGCAGCAAACAAGTCATGAGATAAGAATTTCAAAATCAAGTGTCCTGCATTTTGAAGTACTGTCATTAGAAAAGTTACATTCCAAGAATAGTCCATGCTTTTAATAAAGATGATCCAAACTGAAGAGTGGAGTTTTGTGAGAGGTATTTGAGACAATGAGTAGAAGATGCAAACTTTCAATAAAGATTGTTTGAAGTGGTGAGGCTACATTTAAATTAAGTGGCTCAATTAACTGCCACAATTGCACTTGCTGCTGGGGGACCTGAAAATTCACATCGTGTTACCTAACCAGCAGTTATCATCAAAAGGATTGACTGAAACTTCCTTTTTTGACAGTATTGTGACTGGTCCCATTTACTTCAACTTGTGACATCTTGTCATGCCAAGCATGTAAAAGGAATTTGAAGATATATATTTTTCATTTCCAGCAAGATGAGGCACTGCCACGTTACCATAGTAATGTAAGGTTTCTATTTGGAAAAGCTTTTGTAAAAGAGGTGGATTGGATAAGGAGATTCAGAAGGATGCCCTCCATGTTCACCAGACTTCACAGCAACACTCCATGAATTAGGGGCAGCCATTGGATAAGAATGTTCACAAATATTAAATGAAATATTTCTTGATGTTTGCAATTCTATTGCTTTGTGTTATCAGCAGTGCCTGGACCAAAAATGTCATCATTTTGAAAACAGGCATTCATAAAAAAAATTAAATTCTGTTTAGATTTTATTAAATTTTGAAAATAGAATGCATTTTAATAAATGTTGACTTTATAATAATTCAATGTATGTATACTTTGTTTTGGGAACACCCTGTATGTATGTGTGTGTGTGTGTGTATGTGTGTGCGTGTGTGTGTGTGCGTACGTATGTGCGTGCATACAGTAACTCACATATTAATAAACAAATTGGAACTGTTTTGATTCAAACAGGAAAGTCTTGTCACATTGTTAGTAACCAGATGGAAATTCTATAAAGAACATAAATCTCAAAAAGAAATGAAATTTAAACACATGCTCACTCACTCACTCGCTCGCTCACTCACATAAACACACACACACACACACACACACACACACACGCACACAAACATTCAGAGAAAATCACATAACTGTATATAAACACATACAAATACATGCATAAACATACAAGCACATGCATGTACATAAATATATAGACACATGCAAGTACATAGATATGTATACATACAAGCATTACCATAAATATTAGTATATATATATATATATATATATATATATATAAACGTCCATTCATTCTAATGCATGCATGAACACAAAGACACACATAAAGACACTCAAATACATATGTGCATACATATTTATACTTACACATGTAACACATGCATACATACATGCACACACTCACACACATCAATACATAACACAAACACATACATACATTTGGAGTTGAAGTTGTTTGCATTACTTAAAAACATATTTTTATCACTCTAAATAAACATATATATTTACATAGATACCTCAAGATAAATCATATACACACTGGATACTTGTTGTTGTTAAGTATTATATTCAATTTGCCATTCATATAGACCCATGGATGATTGTATCTCCAATATAGAGAATGTGTGTGTACACATCCACCCTTATATACATAAACTTGCTCACACACACATGCAGCACACACAAACAAACATACATACACGTCTATACAGTTTCTCATTTATATATCAATGGTTTTATCTACAGTATGCATATATATACATGTACAGACGCACACTTGCATGTGAACAGATATACCCACACACATCATGTGCACATACCGTAGATACAACCATTGATATATAAATGAGAAACTGTATAGTTAAAATCAACACATGTATGTATATGCTTGTGTGTGCTTGTATATGTATCTGCATATGTGTACGTGTTTTTATGCATACATGTACACACACACACACACACACATACACATGACACACAAATTCATATTTTTTGTTTGTTTTTTTTTTGTGTTGTTTTGTATATGTTGGTGTGTCCTTACATGTATTATATGCACATATGTATTATGTACACTCCTGTGCTTGTTTACATCTTTTGACTGTGAAGCCATTAATTCTACAGGCTTTCTTTATTTAAACAAGTAGTGACATGATGCAAGTGACACTTCTATTACCTGCACCACCACCACCAACACTACCACAACTAAATGCACTATCACCAAAACCACCTGCATTACCACTACCAACCACTGCAACCCCTGCCACAGCAAACACCACCACTACCACAACCATTACTGCCACAACCACAACCACCACCAATATTACTACTACCATCTACACTACCACCACCACCACCACCACTACCAACAACAACATCAGAACCACTACCACTAGCAGCTATACCATTGCCACAAACATACCACCACTAATATTACTACCAACACCAAAATCAATGTCACCCCCTTTCCACAAGCAGCAGCACCACCATCGCCTTTACTACTACCACCAGCACCACAAATAGAACCACCACTACCATCACCAGTACCTCCAAATCATAATTACCACCTCCTCCTCCAATGCTAATACTAGTAGTTCCACTACCAACAATGCTCTTACTACAACCATTACTACCACTAGCACTTTTCTACCAACACTAATACCACCCCTTCTACTAGCAACACTACCGTTCTACTACAACCACCACTACTATATCCATAGCCATCATCACCACCAGTACCACTACTACAACTACCACCACAACCAATGCTGCTAAAAACACTACTAATATTACCAATACCCCCAACATCACTACAACCACCACTGTAGCCAATACCCCCAACATCACTACAAGCAGCCCCCAACAACACTACTCGCCCCAATACCACCACCAATCCCAGCACCACTACCAACCCGAACATCATCACAAGACCCCACCCCATCACCACATCTCAGTAAACAAGAAGTAATCTATGTGAAAGAATGAATAATTCCTCATTGATCAAAGGCTACACCAAGACAGCAGTTGCAATGGACACATGCAGCACATGTGCTCACAACTTGGTGTCAGAATAAATGTACCTCATTATTTATAATTAAGTCAACATCTTATCAGTAATTCTACTTCCCTAATTTGGAATTGGTGAAGTTCTCTGATAATGCTGTCATAACTACAGCTTGATTCATCTTGAAACAACCATTAGTTCTCTTATTTCGCTTTTAACATTTGTGAGTTGTTTAAGGCAGCCAAGTTGGCAGAACTGTTACCATACTGGACAAAATGCTGAGCTATATTGCTTTCAACTCTTTATATTCTTAGTTCAAATGCTACTGAGGTTGACTTTTCCTTAAGCACTGCAATTGATGTAATCAACTTCCTCCCTCCTCTTTAAAAAATTGCTGGCCTTGTACCAGAATTAGAAAGAATTATTTGTGAGTTGTTAGAGTCTTGGATAGAATGTTGCCTCACATTTGTTCTCACTCTGTAACCAGAGTTCAAATTCTTGCTGAGGTCAACTTTATCTGTCATCATTTTGAGGTTGATAAAAAAGAACCATTCCAAGATAGTGGATTCCTTAGCAAAATCCAGTCCTTGTTGTGCTATGTTAGTTTACATGCCTCAGTGACCCTTAGAGCTATGCCAGCCTGCCATGCTGGACAGGTCAAAGGTTAGAGGCTAAACTAATACGGACCATCTCTTCCCAGAATTAAAAATGGATGTGCATGGGGCAAACACCCCTACCAAGCAAAAAAAAAAAAAAAAAATTAAAAAGTGAAGTCACAGAAGTATCAATGAAAATTCAAAAGCAGCAAGAGCCAGGAAAGGAAGGCCTTCGCTCAAGTACTGCAAAATCTGAATGAAGGCTGCAAAAGTGACTTCCCTTAGGTAGGAGACTGGGGCAGAACTGGAAAAGAAGGGATTCAACAGGAGAGGAGCAGAAAAGACAGCAGGGGAGAAAAGTCATCAATGGACTCTGCTCCACATGGAATGAAGGGCTCATGTAGTGAGTTGGTGAATCAGCAGAACTGTTCCAGCTCCTTGGGTTTGGATAGCAGCACTTGTGATAATATAGTGCTAAGCAGTTTTGCTTCCCAGAGTAGCAGCTGTTTCATTGGGCAATTTTGATTGTATGGAGAAGGGAAACTTGCATGTACAGGCAACTGTCAGCCTTCTGCAATATACCTTGCCAATGCCTGTACAAGCATGTATAGGTACATGGCCAACACAGACTGATGGAGGCCCTAGAATTTGTGAGTAGAAAATATGTTGCATTGTTTATGCCAAAGTCACACCAGTGCATGCACGCGTGCACACACACACACACACACACACCATCACCATCATTTTCACATCCACTTTTCCATGCTTTCATGATTCACATGAAGTTTATTGAAGCAGTTTTTTTTATAGCCAATTGCCCTTCCTGTCACAATCCTCACCTGTTTCCAAGTAAGGTAATATTTCTCCATGGCCAGATATGTTTTTGTAGAATATTCGAAATGAATGACTCTACCTGTATAACTGTAATGCTCAGTTACAATTACCATGCAATGTCAAGACAAGAAGACACAAGCACGCACACGCGCACACACACACACACACACACACACACATATACATATACGAGGGGGTACCCAAAAGTAACCTGAAATGTTCTCTGTGAGACAAACCCATTGTAGTTCAGGCTTCTGCTGCTAGAAGCCACTTGATATGACCCTCAGGCATCAATCTGCCAACCAGTGGCAGCGGATGGAATCATACTGCTACATAGTGCATCTTTATTTTGCAGTGCTGCTCCCCTGTTCATTGATTTTTGCAATGGCTGAAACAAAGGACAGCTTACAAGAACACTGTCCTGAGCAAAATACAAGTTTATGAGTGTTTTTCACACTTTAGGAATGGTTGCTTGTCACTTGAAGACCAACCTCATTCAGAGCGACTGTTGACCTCCCAAACAAATGAAAACATCATGAAAGTTCATGAATTGACCTTGGAAGACCATCATTGAACAATTGATGACATTGTGGATATGACTGGTGTGTCCCAGAGCTCCTGCCAATGAATTTTGAGCGAGGAATTGTGAATGAAAGGATTTGCAGCAAAATTTATGCCTTGCTTGCTCACTGAAGAAGAAAAGCACTCACTACTGAAAGAACGGTTGGAAGTTGATCTGGACCTTTTTCCGAAGGTCATCACTGGTGATGAAATCTGGTGCTACAGCTACGACCTGGAAACGAAGCAGCCACCAATTCAATGGAAGCATTCAATATTACCATACCTCAAAGAAGCACATCAAGTGAAGTTCAATGTCAATATGATACTAATTTGATTCAGTGGTGTGAAAGGAATTGTCCACACAGAATTTGTTCCTCCTGGTCAAACATTAACCAGACATTTTACTTGGCAGTTCTGAAGCATTTGCAAGACGCAGTGAGACAAAAAAGCCCCTACCTGTGGAAAATTGGAGAGAGGTGGTTTTATCATGACAATGTGCCTGTGCAAACCTCTTTGAATGTGAGACAGTTTTTGACCAAAAATGGTATGATCCCACTTATTCACCCATGACTTTTTTTTGTTCCCCCAAATGAAAGAAATCCTTAAAGGAAAATGTTTTCTAGATGTGGAAGAGGTGAAGAAAAAACGATGGAGGTGTTGAAAGGCATCACTTTGCAAGAGTTTGAACAGTGGAAGACATGTCTGGGCCGATGCTTTGCTTCAAATTGAGAATAATTTGAAGGCGATAAAATTGTAAACATGTAAAACTAAGTGAATAAAATAATACTGCAAAATTCCAGTTTCTTTTGGGTACCCCCTTGTATATACATAAAAGCACCCAATACACTTTGTCAAGTGGTTAGCAATAGGAAGGACATCCAGCCATAAAAACCAAGCCAAAACAGACTATGGAACATGGTGCAGTCTCAGGCCTTACCAGTCCCTGTCAAGCTGTCCAGCCCATGCTAGCATGGAAAATGGACAATAAATGGTGATGATGATGATGTGTGCGTGTGTATGTGTATATGCACACATACAAATATATATTTATAAAACAGGCTTTTTTTTATTTTCCATCTACCAGATCCACTCACAAGGCTTTGATCAGTTGGGGCTGCAGTAGAAGATACTTCCGCAAAGTGACATGCAATGAGACTGAACCCAAAACCATGTGATTGGGAAGCAAACTTCTAAACCACATACTCATGCCTGCACTTGACAGATTGCTTAATAGAAAGAGATCTGGTAATGGTTGGCTAAAAAGTGAGGGGTTCAACTGAACCCTGATAAAGTGATCCTTTGATCAGAAGTATTCTAGCCATGACTATGCTACATTTTGTGAATATGTCAGACTCTATAGGCAGCAAATTAACAGTCATAAAAACATTGGACCAAATGGTTTGTAGTATTTGTCCTGACTCTTTACATTCTTCATGCACAGGCAGATGGAAGTGATCTTGCTGAATCATTAGCATACCAGGTGAAATGCTTAGCAGTATTTCCTCCATCTCTACTTTCTGAGTTCAAATTCTGCTGAGGTTGACTCTGCCTTTCATCCTTTCGGGGTCTATAAAATAAGTACCAGTTGAACACTGGGATTGATTTAACTACTTCTGGGTAGATGTATAAAAGAAGTACCCCTCTGCCAAGCCATGTTGATCCAGTGTGACAGAGTAGGCTCATCAAACCAGTATGATGTCAGTGGAGAACATGCTGAAGCCTTCATACTGCATTGGACTGAACATAGGTAATCCAGTCCAATTCAGTACACAGGCAGAGCTGGTGGACTTGCTTGTATTTAACTGAATAAGTGAGTCAATGTAAAAGATACACCCAGAGGGAAGCAGAGGGGAAATGACTTTTGTGTTTTCCCATGAAAATTCTCTGACAAGCACATAGAGTGCTTCTCAAGGAAGTCACCAATGATTGTCAACTGGCTGGTATAAGGACTATATCAATTAATGTATTCGTCTCTATTTAACGTGTTTGTGGCCATTTTCTGTTAAAATACACTACTTTTGTTTCAATTAATTGGGAAAATAATGAAGAATTTAGTAAAATGATTTTGTCATAATTACACTGGTGCATGGAACATAAATTAACATGAAATTTTGAAAGAACATTGTAATTTAGATAATAGTTCAAGGGACAATCTCAGGCAGGTTGGTATCAAAAAGGCAAAAGAGAGTAGGTGTAATTTTGAGGAAGTTTTTTGCTGCTATTTCTATCAGGCCAAGTGACTTAATAGAGGAGCCCTCATTGATTCATGGCTCTGACTGAATGTTTGGAGATTCTGTGTATCAAAGAATACAGATTGGTGTAGAGGCAACTAATTATGGGGGAGTTCTTCTTCAGAATAGCAAATAGTTCTGACTTGGTGCCAGTGGTGTAGGGGAATTGTGTGGGGTAAGATGGGTTCATTGAAATCACTGAAGTGGGTCTTCTACAAGTATTTTAGAGATTTGAATAAAGTAACTGGATACCCTTTGCCATTGGCATACAATGAATGAATAAATCACCAAATTTCACAACAAAAACAGATAAATTAAGAAGGGAAAACATTGAAAATATAAGTTTAATTCAGTTCCACCCTTTTATGATCGTGTTTGTGTGTATATGTGTGCATGGATGTATATATACCTATATGTATATATGTGTGTGGATGTGTATATGAGTGTGTGTGCGTGTGTATAGGTATATATGCTTATGTATATATAACTATATGTATGTATGTGTATATATATATATATAACCAGAAATGTTCTCTGTGAGACAAACTCATTATAGTTTGGGCTTCCACTGCTAGATGCCTCTTGATGTGATCCTCAAGCATCAATCTGCCAATTGGCAGCGTCGAGTGGAGTTGTATTACCACATGGTGAGTCTATATTTTGCAGTGCTTCTCCCTTCTTCATTGATTTTTGCAGTGCCTGAAATGAAGGAACAGCATGCTTCCATGAAATTCTGTTTTCTGCTGAGGAAAACAACAGCTGAAACAGTTGTCATGCTTCAAACAGCTTACAAGGACATTGCCCTGAGCAAAACACATGTTTATGAGTGGTTTCCATATGTCACTTGAAGACCAACCTCATTCAAGGCGATCATTGACCTCCTGAACAAATGAAAACATTATGAAAGTTCATGAACTGACCTTGGAGGATCATCGTCAAACAATTGACAAATTTGTTGATATGACTGGTGTGTCCTGGAACTCCTACCAATGAATTTTGAGCAAGGAATTGTAAATGAAAAGAGTTGCAGCAAAATTTGTGGCTTGTTTGCTCACAGAAAATCAAAAGCAGTCTTGACTGAATGTGTGTTGTGAACTGAAAGAACAATTGGAAGTTGGTCCGGACCTTTTTACGAAGGTCATCACTAGTGACAAAAGCTGGTGCTATGGAATTTGCAGATGTGGAAGAAGTGAAGAAAAAAAACAATGGAAGCATTAAAAGGCGTCACTTTGCAAGAGTTCCAGCAGTGCTTACACATATGGAAAACACATTTGGATTGATGCATTGCTTCAAATGGAGAATACTTTGAAGGCGATAAAAGTATAAACATGTAAAACTAAGTGAATAAAATGATATTGCAGAATTCTGGTTTCTTTTGGGTGTCCCCTCATATATATATACAGGGTGCAGTGAATAAATTGTTGTCTAAATTAGGCAAAAATGAAAATAACACTGACATCTCATTTTAATAGATATATTTACCAAAATTACATAAAAATGTCTTGAAATACTAAAGAGTAAATTTATTCAATAAAATCACCATTGGCTTCAACCATAGCCTCCTGACGGCTTCAAAATCTCTTGCAACTCTTTTAGATGGTCTCCTTGTTTAAGTTAATGAATACTGCCTTCGATTCATCTTTGGTGTCACAAGGAGTTTTGTTGGTCTCTTGCTTAACTGTGTTTTACGCATAATAATCAAGAGGGTTGCAATCTGGGGAGTTAGGTGGCCAGATGTTAGGGGTGATGTGGTCACAGAAATTGTGTGACAGCCATGAATGGGTTCTCCTGCTTGTGCGGCATGGTGCAGAGTCCTGTTGCCAGACATAGGGTCTTCCAGCAGTCACCATCTTGATGCAGGACAATACTACTTCCTCCAGGCAGTTGATGTAGGCCTTCATATTGAGTCTGAGGACATATGGGAAGATGAATGGAGGCTTAGGATCTAATGGTTCTGTCTTCATCTGTAATCCATACATTTCCATAATTTCTTTAGCCACAAGGTTAGCTACCCTGAGTGTATTCTTACCAGTAATCCTTTAGTTCTTTTGAATTTCTTTTTTAAGCAGTTCCAGATAGTAGCTTAAAAAAGAAATTAAAAAAAGCTATAGGATTACTGGTAAGAATACATTCAGGGAAGCTAACCTTGTGGCTAAAGAAATTATGGAAATGTATGGATTACAGATGAAGACAGAACCATTAGATCCTAAGCAACCACGGTTTATTTTAAAAGACCACAAACAAAACTTTTATAAAAACCCATCATTACGGCTTACCTGTCCTTCCAGCTCAGACATCGGTATAC
>NC_142952.1:22913009-23013009 GCF_046866305.1 Octopus bimaculoides
GGGCATTCAGCTCACAATCATAAGGTTGTGAGTTCAATTCCCGGCGACACATTGCATCCTTGAGCAAGACACTTTATTCCACATTGCTCCAGTCCACTCAGTTGGCAAAAACGAGTAGTTCCTGTATTTCAAATGGTCAAACTTATTACAGTCTGTGTCATGCTGAATCTCCTTGTTTAAAGGTACATGTGTCTGTGGAGTGCTCAGCCACTTGCATGTTAATTTCACAAACAGGCTGTTCCATTAATTGGATAAACTGGAACCCTTGTCATCATAATCGACAGAGTGCCAATCAGAATACAACTAAAACAAACACTGCAAGGTGACATATTGCTGCCCAGTGTATAAGGCAACTGTACAAGAGAAACTAAGACAAAGACCCAAGGCTGATACTTTGAATGAGAGCAATGTGTGGTGTGAAATTGTTAGATGAAAGGAGGGCTGAGGACTTGATGGGGTGGTGGTGTTGGAGGAATTGGTGGAACAGCTGGCAAGGGCAAATGGAGTGCAGTGGTATGGACATAGGTTGAGGAGGAATGAGGATCATGTTCTGAGGAGAGTGCTTGAGTTTAGAGTGAATGAACCGAGAAAGCAAGGTCAACCAAAGAAAATGTGGAGGGGACAGGTGGAGGAGGGGATTGGGAGGGTTGGTTTGAGGAAGGAGGATGCCCAGAACTGGGTGAAATGGCAAGATGGTGTGAGAGTGGTTGCTGTAGGAATGAGGTAGATCCAGTCACCCCCGTTAACGGGGACAAACCCAGATTCATAATACTGGACAAAAAGAAGAATGGATGAAAGACAAAATTGACACCAATTGTCAAGCAGTGAGAGGGAACAAACACACATGTATATGACATGCTTCCACACAGTTTCCATCTACCAAATTCACTCACAAGCTTTTGGTGAAACACCATTTGTCAATGAAGGTCAAGCACAAATACACATTTACACACACACACACACACACAAACAACAAGCTTCCATACTGTTTCCATCTACCAAATTCGTTCACAAGGCTATAGTAGAAGACTTTTGTCCAAGTTGCTATGCAACTGAACTGAACCCAAGACCACATGGTTGCAAAGCAAGTTTCTTAACCACATAGTCATGCTTGTGCCTATGAGCAAAGCCATGGCTTACCAACTGGAACAATTATCAATGAAACACACACACACACACACATGCACACACAAATGCACACACACATGCACACCCACCCACCCACCCACACACCCATGCACACACACACACACACATATCAAAAAGGGCTTCTGCACAGTGTTTGTCTACCAAGTTTGAATCACAAAGCTTGGCTGTATGAGGCTGGTGCAGAATGCATTTACTCCATGAGATTTAGCATGTTTGAATTGAATTTCTTAACCATTCAGATGCATTTACATACATACATACATATGCACGCACACATGTGTATACATGTGCCTGAGCATGTAATGCATGCATACACACATACACATGAATTACTTACCAATGTGTAGTCATACATATAAAACCCATCCCCATGAATTTGCAAGTTGCCAAATGCTATTTCAGAGTGATGTCTTTAATCAAAAGGCACTTAATTAACAAAGCTAACCATTAATTGTCTGCTTCCTTTGAAGTTGAAGAAATGTACTGAAAGCAATTCCATTTTCTGACTGTTATGTCATTGAAAGCATCTCATATGAGAGTTTGAAGTCGACACAGTCAATGAATACGTCCAAGAAAGAGGGTAGAGATTCCTGTTGTCTGGAATCTTTTCAACAATGAGGATGGCTTGATTGTCGGTGGTGGGGTTGGTGGTGGTGGTGGTGGTGGTGGTGGTGGAGGAAGAGGATGGCAACAAGAAGGATTTCTTACAGAGACATACAACTAGGAAGTAGGTTCAAGAGTATAGGTGATTAAAATCAAGCCCAGTTGTTGATTGTTACATACTTTATTGGTTCCAGAAAGATGGAAAAGCAACTCAACCTTCATGGGATTTGAACCCAGAACATAAAAGCAATGATAATAATAACAACAACAAGAATAATAATGTTGTTATCATTATTATTACTGAGTTTTCCTTCTTGCTTCAATTTTGTTTCCATTTTTTTTACCAGGTGTCTTCCTGACACCAGGGGCAGAGTAAACATTTAATAAATCAGTAGAAGACAAAAGGAATCCACAGTTTTAGTTTTTATTAGAAGCAGTTTGAGCAACTGCATAGAGAGTATCCTGCTGGTTTTCATTTCGTTGTTTTATATGCAGTGAGTAGATCATAAAGAAAACAAAACAAAAAAAAGAAAAAAAAAAAGAAAAGTATGCTTAATGAAAGTGGGTTTATGAAAATATCTCTCATCACCACAGTTTAAGGGAGTGCACCACTCAGTGCCAGATGTTTCTTTTTCTCTACTTTTTAATAGCCTTGGTTCCTGCACGACAGATGCACAAATTGATGCTTTGGTGCATTTGTAAAGCATTTACATGTCTACATATGTTTGTGTATATATGTGTGTGGTGGGAGGTGAGACAGACAGATACAAAATGCATGAGAATGAGCAAATGAATTTAGTCAGTTAAGAACAGAAGCCATGATAGCCACTGCCTGGTCTTGCATCTTATTACAAGTCAGTAGCTTGCGGATTTTTCTATCAGTTTTCATTATTTCACTGGTATTCCAGTTAAGCACATTGAAGCTATAAAGAACAACTGGGACTGCTAAGGAATTTATGGCTAGCACCTTATTATATGCATTCAGCTCAGACTTCAGAACTGCTCAAACTCTTCTATAACATTCCTTCCTAACCTTCTCTTTCATGCTTGCATGCTGGATACCAGAGCCTTCATTTATTCCTAGGTATTTATAGGTTTGTTCCTGCTCAAGTTCTTTTATTACTGTTTCGACATCTAATTCTATTGAACTTGACTTTACTAGTTTCCCTTTCTTAAAAGTGGCTTTTGCACACTTTTCAAGGCCAAACTCCATCCCGATATCATCACTGAATCCTTTCACAGTATGTAATAGTCCCTGAAGCTCTTCATCATCTTTGCCATATAGCTTTAAATCATCCATATAAAATAGATGGCTTATTTTCTTGTTGTCAATTGTGTAGCCATACCTTGTTCTATTCAGTTCACTTGAGAGTGGTATCAGTGCTATGCAGAAAATTAGTGGTGAGAGCGAGTCACCCTGGAAAATTCCACAGTTTATGCTAATATTGTTTGAGTGCAATACTCCATTAGAATGATATAATTGCAGATTCGTGTTCCATAGTGACATATTATACTTTAAAAAATCTGAAATGACAGGAGAAATTTTGAAAATGTCCAGCGATTTCAGAATCCACGAATGTGGTATGCTGTCAAAGGCTTTTTTATAATCAATCCGTGAAGAGCTGAGATTTCTGCGCTCGTTATGGCAATTCTCAAGGATCATGCGATTAATTAAGAGCTGATCTTTGCATCCGTATGAGCCTCGTCTGCACCCTTTTTGTTCAGTGGGAAAGAGGTTATTCTCTTCCATAAACGTATATGTTTTCTCCACTAGAATAGATGTCAAAATCTTATAGGTAGTAGACGAACATGTTATAGGCTGGTAGGTTTTTGGGTCTTTGGTTTCGTTATTTTTCGGGAGGAGGTAAGTAATACCTTTTGCCATCCAATGGGGAGTTCTTTCTGGGTCTTTCATAATACTATTAAATAGTATTACTAACATTTTGTGTGCAGACGAGAGTGATGAGAGCCAGAAATTTGGTACTCTATCAGTACCAGGGGATTTCCACTTATGAGCCTTCGTTAGTGCCCTCCTTAGGTCGGCGATTGAGATGTCTTCCCATACCTGTTCTTGTAGATTTGTGTAGGCATCTTGGGTGCGTTTGATCCAGTCTGCATTTTCATTGTACGGTTTCTCATCACTCCAGATCCCTTTCCAAAAGTTTTCAACTTCTTCCATTAGGGGTGGATTTTCAATGGTTATTTTTTCTTTCCCTATTTCCCTGTAAAATGATTTGGCATTGGATTTGAACATCTTATTTTGCCTGTAGAATCTGATTCTCTTCTCAAATCTGCGTATTCTCTGAGCCTTCGCTTGAACTTTTTGTTTAAGTGTTTCATTCGCTGACATTAGTTCTTCTCTTGTTGAGAGTCCATATTTTCTCACGATCTTCCTGCTTTTTCTTGATCTTATATCATTTCCAGAGATTAGCTCAGTTAATATTGATATCTCCCTTCGCAACGATTCAATCTCAGTTTCAATTCTACTCCTCCAGTTTGATTTTCTTTTCAAATTTGGTACTGTTGGCTTTTTGGGTGTTAAACAGCGCCTTTCGATTACCTTAGCAACAGAGTAAATAATTTCATTTAATTTATTAAGATCGGGTTTTAGTTGTTGTATGATCTCTTGTGTAACACAGTTGCCAATTTTTATTTGCGTTTTATGTTGGTGTGCATTTGGTAGTTTATGAAGTGGTTCCCTATCATTCATATTTGTATGCCCTACAACTGCAAGCTCATTCAGAACTTCCTGCTTCATTTCAGTGATAGATTTTCTGTGTTGTTCAGCAAATATGTGGTCTTCATATTCTGTTTCGACATCATTTTCCTGGCTGTTTTCCCTAGGGTCATTATATTCTCCTTTTTCTTCAGGCTCTTGAGTGGTTTCAGCAGATGGTCGCCTTTCAGTCAATGCTTGTGGTCCAACGTTCCTCTCCTCTGCTTCATTATTTCTTTCCTGACTTATATTTAGGTCGCTCTTTTAATAGAGGTCAATTCTGCATCTGTGAGTCTGGTATTTCTGAGGATATCTCTTCTAACATTTGCTAATCTGTTTTCATCCAGGTTTGGTCTGCTAGCTGGATTCCGGCTCCTCCAAACTCTGTAGGAGTTTGCGGTGTGTTTCTCTTGGGTTGTCCTACTTAATGCAAAGTAATAAGCATATATTACTTCTTTATATTCTTCCCGGTTCCATTTAATTCTTTTACATTTTTAATTTTGTGGTCGGTGTGTTGGTGAACTTTGGGGGCTTAATTTGGGACAAATCCTGTCTAAGTGACCTTCCAGGTTCGTATTCGGGGAAGATATTCTGCCATTTGAAAATTTTTCGTTGTCAGGCTGACAGATTCCTGACAGGCGCACTTCTATTATAACCATTGGACAAGCGATTTGGTGTACTGTTTGAATTTTTTTTTAAGTAAAGTTAAATTATAATTAAATTTTCATTTTTTTAAAAAATTTTATTTGACAAATTTATTATTTTTTTTTTTTAATATATATTTTTAACCACTAATCTTCATACAGGGGCCGCGTTTATCATCATTAGCAGCAGCACCACCACCACTACCACCAGTAGTTGTAGTAGCAGCAGCAACATCACTATCAGCAGCAGCAGCGGCAGTGGTAATAGTAGTAGTAGTGGTAACAGCAAATCAGCAGTACCAGTAGCAGTAGTAGCAGCAGCAGCAGCTGTAGTAGTGGTAGCAGTAGTAGCAGCAGCGGTGGTAGCAGCAACAGCAGCAGTGGTAGTAATATCAGTAGTAGTGACAGCAGCAGCAGCAGTGCAGTAGTAGTAGTGGTAGCAGCAGCAGCAGCAGTAGTAATAGTAGCAGTAATAGCAGTAGCAGTGACAGCAGCAGCAGCAGCAGTAGTAGTAGTAGTAGTAGTTAGTGTGGCTCTTTTTTTTTTTTTTTAAGTGAGATGGGATGGGGGTCGGTCAAAAAGAGTTCAAATGTCCACTACAACTAGCAGCCAGCAACAGCAACAGTGACCTTGACCTTAAGAAAAATTAAGGAAGGGCCGACTTACTCTGTTCTGTATTATTTGTGAATAGAGAAGTTGTGTTCGACCAGAGAGAATCTATTATTATTATTCCACATGCATTTCTGTTATTGCATATTTCAGCTAGTCAGGGAGAAAATAAAGGTAATATTGTAGAAATTAAAGTTGACTTTTCTAGAGATGTTCTTTTGTATGTCCAGTTAGAGAAAACAATTGTGTTTTTACAATAAAAAAAGATGCTTACATTTCTGAATACTCGGGGAGAAAGGAAAGAAAAGACAAGAGTCAAATTTTCACAGAAAGTTTTAAGATTCACCGAAGATGGTCTTTTGTATGTCCACACAGAGAAAACTAATGTTTTTAGAATAAAAAAAAATGTATGTTTACTTTTTCGGATACTCAAGGAGAGATGAAAGGATGAGTATTCACAACAGTTGTGGATATCAAAGTTTGTGTGTTTGAAAACTGTAGATATGTAAATTTCTTAACTTATTTTGAAGGGAATTTTAAATACTCACAGGATATTGTATATATTCCAGTCTTTTGGGGTTATTCTTTTTTTTTGTTCGCCGTTGTCCAGCTGGGTCATATTAGTGTTTTTATGGCTTTCGGCTACTGAATGGTCAGAGCAGCGGAGGATGGCGCTCCTCTCTTTATTATTATTATTATTAAGGCAGTGAACTGGCAAAATGCTTAGTGGTATTTTGTCTGTCTTTGTGTTCTGAGTTCAAATTCCGCTGAGGTCAACTTTGCCTTTCATCCTTTTGGGGTCGATAAAATAAGTACCAGTTACGTACTTGGGTCGATATAATTGACTATCCCCTTCCCCAAAATTTCAGGTCCTATGCCTATAGTAGAAAGGACTGTTATTAATATTATTATGCATGGCCGTCAGCTTGGCAAGCCACACTTGACTCTGCTCTGTAAGTTTTTTAAGTGAAACCACAGGTAGCTGTTGTCTTCAGTTTTGGAATTTGTACTATCATGGAAAGCAAATTTTTTTGTACTGATAGGTGAGTTTCCTTGTGTGTGTTGTCCCCCAATCTTAGGGGACATTTCAATTTAATTTTGTGTTGTAAAACTTTTTGATTTTCCATGGAGATGGGGAGAGAGTGAGGAGCATCATCAAGACATAGTGAATGAAAGAGGGAGTGAGTGTGGTACAACCCCATTGGAAAAAGGACAAATGACAAGCCTGCTTTTAACACAATTGACATTGTAATTGTTCACAAGGCATTGAAAACCAACTCTATCAACAACTGTAGCAACAGCAATAACACTCCAGCTTCAAATCTCGATTTCTTGCAAAGCTTCTGGTGTAAAACTTTTACAACTTGTTATGCCTCTACTTCTGATATTCTTCCTGTGCCAATTTGGGACGTTCTGCTACAATGTGTGCTACCGTCTTGTTCCAAGTTCCACAGACTACATCTTTCTGATACATTCTCCCCATACACATTTTTCCTTGAGTCATTTTTATCACTAAATCCTGGGCTGCTACAGTTAAGCTCTCTGTTTCTTTTTTTAATTGCCCTTTTTTTAACTAAGCCCAGGATTTTGTTCCACATAGATCTAGGGTGGCTCTCCAAAACTGACCATGCAGAGGTTTCTCTTCAATCTTTCTAACATGCTCCCTTTGTATTTCATTCTTGTTCTTTTCTCCTATTCCACACTTGATTACATTTTCCTTATTCACTGTCTTTAGTAGTTTCTCTGTGTTGTTCTGTTAATATTCTAGTAAGCTTTTTCCTTCCATCTGTACACACTTTTCCATGGCAGTTGAGCTTTTTTCCACCCTGCTCTCTTTTCAGGTACGGCCGATTGATATCAGCTTTTGGATGCTGGGCTGCATACATTGTCAACAATCTGATTAGGCATACAGCTGGTGCATTTATTGCTTCAATAACACATTTTGAATTCAGCTCTTACAGCAATAATTTTCTCACTCTTCTTGTATACTCTCTACTCTTTTACTTGTTTCAGTCATTTGACTGTGGCCATGCTGGAGCACCGCCTTTAGTCGAACAAATCAACCCCAGGACTTATTCGTTGTAAGCCTGGTACTTATTCTATCAGTCTCTTTTGCCAAACCGTTAAGTTACAGGGACATAAACACACCAACATCGGTTGTCAAGTGATGTTGGGGGGGACAAACACAGACACAAACATATACATATATACATATACATATATACAATGGACTTCTTTCAGTTTCCTTCTACTAAATCCACTCACAAGGCTTTGGTCGGCCCGAGGCTATAGTAGAAGACACTTGCCCAAGGTACCACGCAGTGTGACTGAACCCGGAACCATGTGGTTGGTAAGCAAGCTACTTACCACACAGCCACTCCTGCGCCTGGTAATTTGTTTCAATTAAAAAAATGTGAACAGTATGTACAAGACTTTCAAGCTGTTTCTCATTTTGCACATAAATATTTATATCATCCATAAAAAAGAGATGATTTTTGTCCTTCTCCCAAATCGTAAGCTATTTTAACTTTTCATAATATCAAACTGAGTGGTATCATGGCCAATACAAATAGTAATAGAGATAAGCTATCACCTTGAAATATTCCATGTTTGATGTTCACTTTTCCAAGTCTTTGTTTTCCTCCAATCAATTCAGTATTCCAATGTTTCATATTTTCATTAACCATTTTCTCCATATTTTCTGCCAATCCAAACATGCTTAGTGTTTTACTTATCCAACTGTGTGGTACCGTGTCATGCTTTTTTGTAATCTAACCATGTTACATTCAGTCCCATCAATTTTCATCTACAATTTCTAATTGTCATTTTATCAACTAATAAGTGGTCTTTTGTTGCCCTACTTTGTTTCCTGTAACCTGTCTGCTCTTCTGGAAGTTGATTGTTACTTTCTAGATGATTATATTGCTTTCCCACCAAGACAGTAGTCATAAGCTTCCACATAAGTGGTAAACAGGTTATAAGTCAAAAATTTGATGCCAAGTTACCTTTCAAGGGATCCTTGAGGCATAACAGCATTTGTCCACTTGTTATCCAGGTAGGGATGTGACCTTGCTGCAGGCATTCATCCACTTCTGCAGTGATCCTTTCATGCAACTGTGTAAAGTTCTTCAGCCAGTAGCTTTGTACTCCATCCAGACCAGATATTTTCCAATTTGCTATTTTTTTAAACTTCAGATCGGTTCTGATGTCCTTTTGTCTTGGCACAGTTGCAAATTGTCTTTCCACCTTTGTTAGCCACTCTGCACTTTCTTTATATCTCATTGGGCTGTTCCACTGTTCTCCCCAAAATATTTTACATTCTTCTGCATCAGAAACCATTTCCTGATGTTTCCTATTTCCTCAAAGAGTTGCCTTCTATTTGATTGGAACAGTCTATCCTGTTCAAAACCTTTGCATCTAGCATCATATCTTTTCGGTTTGGCCTTTAATGTTGTCACCCTTTGTGACAATCCTTCGTGTATTGTTTGCTTTCCTCTTTCTTCTAACCTGTGCTGTCCATTCAATTTTCTCATTACTACCTCGTTATTATTATTATTTTGGTTTGGCTCAGTTTCAGTCTTCTTCCTGGTAGGAATTTATTGCCAATGACAAGGCCCAAGAAGGCCAAAAATGCATTTGGTGTTCTCATTAGCCACTGCTGGAACAGTTTTTCATATCCTTCTATTATATATTCTGTTTTTAACACTGTATGACTATAAGAGATTTTATCTTGGATGAAAATTACAGTATCTTGCCTGTTAATGGTGTATATACTTTAAGTATGATGCATAGATAGTTATTCTAATTTAATGCTTCAGTGAGCATCCATGTTTTAGCCCCGTATAGACGAACAGACTCCACTGTTGCCAGAAACAACCTCACTTTCAATTTCTTTGTTAACTTTGAACTCCATACCTTTCTCAATTTATGGCTTGCACTCCAGGCAAGAGCTTTCCTTGCTACAATCTCTTTTTCAGTACTTTGTGTCCATGCACCAAAGTATTTGAAATTTTCATCTACCTTCAGTGACTTACCATGTCTCACTTTCACTGACACAGGCATTTTGTGGCTGAATACTTGCAACTCTGTTTTGTTTGCATTACAGTACAATCCCTGATTCCTGCTCTAATCTGTTCAGCCCCTCCTGTGCCTGATCTGTCCTCTCTGTTAGTAATGCCAGGTCATCAGCATAGTCTAGGTCAGTTACTGTTACTGCTTGATGCTGCCTATGCAGTTTGAATCTCAGTTCTTCTTCCTTGCCCTCGTACATTCTATGCATTGAAGAAGCATTGAAGAAGCAGTTGGACGGTTGTTATTCAAGAATGCTTAGAATGGCACTCAATGTCTCCTGGAAGAGTCATACAACAAACGCTGACTTATACCAGGGACTACCAAAAGTAACATTGAAGATACAGCATAGAAGGATGAGGCTAGCTGGACATTACATCAGACAGACCGATGAAATTGCGAACAAGCTAGTGCTCTGGCAACCAACAGAAGGAAGAACCAGGAGAGGTAGGAGGAAGACGACCTATCATGACAACTTGCAGGAAGATACTGGTATGGAAGGGGTACAGGAGCTGAGGACCATTATGGACGATCAGAATGAGTTTCTTAAAATAGGTGATATTTTATAAGTTTCCCAGAATTTCTTGATAAAACTATGTAGTAGACTGCTAAAAGATTTTTTTATGGTCTATCCAAGCTATTCATCAGTTTTTGTGCTGGTTGTGGCAATCTTCCAAAATAACCTTTTTGATGAGAGGCGGAACTATAGAACGCATATTTACAGCCTTGACGAGAAGCTGATCTTTACAAGCATAGGACTCGTGTTTACAAGCCTTTATAATAATTATTTCTACTCTAGGCACAAGGCTGCGAAAATTTTTAAGAAAGGGGGCCAGTCAATCATATCAACCCCCAATGTGTAACTGGTACTTATTTCATTGACCCCGAAAGGATGAAAGGCAAAGTTAACCTCAGCAGAATTTAAACTCAGAACATAGTGGCAGATAAAATGCCGCTTAGCATTTTGCCCGGCATGCTAATGATTCTGCCAGCTCACCAGCTTACAAGCCTTTATAATAATAATCATCATCATCATCATCATCATCATCATCACATGCTGATTTTGTTAGTGGCTATCTCTTAGGTAACAGTTTGGGTGTTATACCAAGTGTACCAATTACCACAAGAATAATTGTCATCTTAGTCTTCCAAAATGTTTTCAACTCTCTGGCTAGATCCTGATATTTCTCAGTTTCTTTAGTCTCCACTCTCTTGTCATATAGTATTGTAATGTCTACGATCTTACATTGGTTTTTGGCCCCTACAATCATATCTGGTCTTTATTATCTTGTTTAATTATTGTGCTTTTTGTAATATTTATTTTGTATTTTATCACAATTTTCAATCCATCTTTTGTATCCACCTTCCATTTGTCCAATCCCACATACTTTTTTTGTAAATCCTGTGATGATGATGATGGTGGTGGTGGTGGTGATTATTATTATTATTTTGTTTTTGGATTTGGTTTGCAAGATTCTTTATGTGAGTTCGTGTGTTGAAGCATATTCTGTTGTGTCTGGGGAGAGTCATTCTCTTTTGGTGCCTTATAATTTAACACACTCACCAGTAAAATTTCCACACATTTCTTTTTTATTTTTCTAAAATTTTCGTTGCATCTTGCAACCTTTTCAATAGTTTTGACTCTGTCCGTTACTCACACTGCGTTCCTTTTTGTTTGTTTGTGCACATGTATGTGGGTCAGTGTGTGTGTGTGTGTGTGTAGGCCTATGCATGCACGTATGTATGCATAGGCAACTATGTACCATGTTTGTATGTATGGATGTGCATCTCTATATGTGTGGACATGTGTCTGCATATGTGTCCTTGTGTGAAGTAAAGTGTGTGTGTATATATGGTGATGTGTTTCAGTCTTCATTTGCGTATGTGTGCTTGTCTGTTCCTATAACCTATGTACCTATCTGTCTGTATGCTGATTTGTTCATTTTCATATCCATATGCTATGCTTACATACATGTGCATATACATATATATATACATACACCCACCCCCACACACACATACATACATCTATCTACATATCTATATATATATATATATATATATATATGTGTGTGTGTGTGTGTGTGTGTGTATTCATACACCCACACATACATACATCTATCTACATAACAGCCCACTAACTATTCTACTCTACATGTGTAAACTGTGGGTATAGGGGTATGGGGGGGGGGTATGATATCTACTATGCATATTTCCTATTTGGCCTTGTGCCAAAATCTGAAATCGTTATAATTGTTGTTGTTATTGTTGTTATTGCTATTATTATTAAGACAGTGAATTGGCAGACTTGTTAGAGTATAGATCTCTGCATTCTAAGATCAAATCCTGCAAGGATTAACATTGCCTTTCTTCGCTCTAGGGTTGATAAAGTAAAGTACCAGTGAAGTACTGTGTCATTATGATCAGCTATCCACCTCCCTTGAAACTTACTGACTTTGTGCCTAAATTAGACACCATTGTTTTGTTTCTGTCATCATCATCATCATCATCATCATCATCATCATCATCATGTTTTCGACAGTTTTATACATATTCCCTGTGCATTACCTGGTACACCTCCATATTCCTGAGGTATGTGCAACATTATCTTTTGGAGATCTGGGATTGCGTGTTGTGTTACTATTATTGAATGTTGTGTTGTTACTATCGTTATTATTGAGTAAGTTGGTGAGCTGACAGAATCATTAGAACACTGGGCAAAATGCTTAGCAGTATTTCGTCCATTGTCACATTCTTAGTTCAAATTCTGCTGAGGGTGACTTTGCTTTCATCCTTTTGGGGTCAATAAAATTAGTATCAGTTGAACACTGGGTCAGTGTAATCGACCTTCCCCCTTCTCCAAACCTAGCCTTGTGCCAAAATTTGAGACCATTATTATTTATTATTATTGAATGACAACTATGCTGAATAGAGGTTATGTTAGTTGCTCATATTCGGTTTTGATTATGTAAGATTATTTAAGAGTAAGGCTAATTTAGGGTGTTAAACAATAACAACATCAACCACAAGATTTTTCAGTAGCAGTGCTACAGTATCTGGAATATAAATATTTGACAGTTATATTTGTGTTAAGAGTAGATTTTAAGATTTTCCCCACCTTTCTTTTCCACTTACATACTGCTGTTAACCATCTGTTTTGAAATTCTTATTCACATTTCCTACGTTATTTATAAAATGACATCCTTTGTTTTTAAACAGTGTTCAACTTTTGGATTAAATTTGAGATTTTAAGCTAAATGATATCAAATATCATAAACATGGGTTTTGAGCCAGAAAAGAACAACAGACCCACTTATGGAATGTCACATATCACACTATATATCTATCCTGGCAGTCTCGATTCTTTCTCTTTCCTTCCCTCTCTGTATATCTATCTGTTTATCTATTTGTCTATATATATTTATATTCATCATTTGACATCTGTTTTCCATGTTGGCATGGGCCGGATGCTTTGACAGGGTCTGACCTCCAATATTAGTTTTAGTGTGGTTTCTACAGCTAGATGCTCTAATGCCAACCACTTTACAGTGTGTGCTTGGTGCTTATTTCATGCCACCAGCATTAATGAGCTCACCAAGAAACTTGCAAGACAGAAGAAAACAGAAAAAATACAAAAAACCCCAAAAATAAGTAGGTGGGGGTGAGGGTAGCATGTGAAAAGGCGAGTTGGCTTTATGCCAGGGTTTGAGAGGCTGAAGTTATGGTAGAGGGACAGGGACAGGTCTTGCTTTTGGAGATATAGGAGTACTCCACATTATAAAAGGGTGGGTGAGAGTAGCTGGGAAAATGATAAAGATGGCAGTGATGGGGTACCAGAGCAAACTCTCAAGGTACAAGAACAGTGAATCAAGGGATGAAGGAGAGGGAGAGTAGTTTTGTGAGAGTGTGAGAGAGGAATAATAGATGGTTAGAGATAGGGGTAGCGGTAATGTAGTGAGTGATGAACAAGGTGCAGTTGGTGAGAAATGGAGAGGCAGGTAAGGCAAGTGGCTCAGGAAAAAAAATAGATCAGAAGGTAAGGGGATGATGTGCAAAGCAGTGGGGAGGGGATGTAGGGATACATAAGGGGTGGCTAGTGAGTGGGGCCTGATATGAGAGAAAGCATTGAGAAAGATAGCAGATATGTGGGGTGTTAGATGGTGCATGGCAGAGGGGAGAAGTCACTGGTAACACAGAAAGGAAGAGGTCTGTGAAAATAGTGTAGGAAGGGAAGATAAGGAGACTAAGGAATGGAAGTGGTTCCAATGGGGGAAGGTAACTGATAGTTCAAAGAAAGAGTAGGGGAGTAAAAAGAATGCTTTTTTGCTGTGGTGGATGCGTCTTCTCAAGCACAACAAATCACCAATCATCTCAGTCCTTTGTCGTCTCCTCCATGAAGCTCAGCATCTTAATTTCAGTCCTCACTACTTCAGCCTATGTCTTCTTCAAATAAACCACACCTACCATCTTAAAAAGGAAATGGCATGGCCATTGCCATCCTAGATATACAAAAAAAACAAAAACAAAAACAAAAAAAAAACTATTGATCATAGATGGAACATCATTAAGGATATGTCTCCAGGTCAGAAATAAATGATAACAAGAATTATCTTAATTCTTTTGAATTAAGTAAGTTTCAGGAACATTTGGCTATTGTTTCTTGAAGGTCAAGCAACTATGTAGAGATTGCCTGTTTGGCTACTACCAAGATCTACAAATATACAGAAACAGACTGGACAGTGGAAGGTGTGCAGCATACTGAGATTGCAATACTTCATTATAATTAACCATATCATCATCATCATCACCATATAAATGTCTTTCCATATTGGCTTGAGTTGGACATTGGTGTCTTTCCACCTGTTGTCATCATTCATCATCTCATACAGACAACACCAGAGAAAGCCATTCATCATTGTTGCTTCATATTTCATATGGCTTAGCTTAGTTTTGCTTCATGCTCTTGCTTGATAGAACTGGGTTCATTCCAAGTTAGTGGTCCCAAAGGTGTCATCATGTGTAGAGTCAACCAGGTCCACCAGTGCTCTCCATCACTGGTGGTCCCATGCCAGCCCCTCTGCATCCTCCAAGGTGACATCATGTCCAGCCATCTGGTGTGGGACCTGCTACGAGGCCTCTTCCAGCCCACTCCTGCTGTGTCAAATGAAGGTAAAGCCCTGGTAAGATGATCTAGCAGGAGATGGAGGATGTGTCCATACCAGTGCATGTGACAGATAGCTATAAGGTGAAGAGGACTGGACCGATGTTTTGTAGATACGGAACTTTGTCTTCTGGGAGATAGTGCAGGGGTGCCAGAGGGGCTTCCATAAGAAGTGCATGACCCAGGTGGACAGACCACATCTGCAGTTGATCTCTGGGATCAAGCCTTCATTGTTGGTGACTATGGAATTTAGGTAGATGAAGAAGAGGACAAACTTCATGATGTTAGGACCAATATGGAGAGGGGGAGAGTCCAGGCCTTCTCTGACATGCATCAGCTTGGTCTGCACCCAACTCACCTGAAGGCCAAACTTTGCTGATTCTTCTCTGTAAATGGTCAGTGTGTACTTGAGCTGGTCACTCAAGTTGTTGAATAGGGGGTATTGTCCACATACCCATAGTCAGTATTGTCATAGTTCCCAAAGGTAATGCCAGAGTCTCGATTCGTTGAAGAGATCGGAGGCAGCCACGCAGCTCCTTCTAACCTTGCTGTTGATGGGGAACCAGTCAGAGTCCTTCCCATTCATCTGCATGCAGCTATTGAATAAACCAACATGGAAAAAACATGCATAAAATGGTGGTGGTAACGATGATGAAGATGGTGGGGATAATGGTGGTGGTAATGGCAATAGTGTGAGGATGATGATGTGGGGGTAATGGTGGTGTTATGGGGTGGGGGTAATGAGGAGGAGGATGGGGGAGAGTGATTTTGCTGCTGACAATGAGTATGAGGATGATAAAGATATACCTTTTATACATGGTGCAGTGTTGCAGTCTGTGTTGTACATTTTTCACAGTCTAAATACATTTTCTTGTGCTATTGTCAGTATTAAAAAATCATAATAGAAAGCCATTTAGTGCAATATTAATTTTCATTTTATTAAACGAGGGACCCATTGTGCTCACTTTCAAGTAAAGCAATGTAGTCATCCATAAAACAATATATTTTGCTGAAATATATTGTTTTATGGCTGGATATTTTGTTTTACTTAAATATGAAAACAATAGAATCTTCCTATAATGAAATAAAAAAAATGCTACACCAACCAGTTCTGTTCTCTATTATTAATTTTTGAGAAACACCCCCATTCTCTCTCTCTCTCTGTCTCTCTGTCTCTCTCTCTCTCTCTCTCTCTCTCTCTCTCTCTCTCTCACACACACACACACACACACACACTCACACACACATGCATCAATGCTCAGTTCTAAGTGTCTTCTATTCATAATAGTTTTCCAAGCCATAATAGAAGAATTCAAGCTGCTGGCCTTTGGAATATGTCTAAAGAAAGACCAGGGAATCTGCCACTCCCAGCTGTTGGATGGCTGTTGACTCTACTGAGTTCATCTGCCCTTTCATAGGCTTTGTATTTCATTCTCCTAGGGGTTCAATAAAAACCACCACTCCTTACTAAGCAGGCTTTGTATCATTGCCAGTTTAGTTGTCAGGGGCCCTACCATGCTACATTGAGCAGGAGTTCAATGAAACTTTTGTAATTACAAAAGTTTCATTGAACTCCTGCTCAATATTTTCCTCAAACTTTTTCTTTATTTTTTTTTTGTAGATTTCGTAGACCATTTCAATGGCAGATACTATGTCGGGATCAGTGCTTTTGTAAGAGTACAACTTAAGGTAAGATATTGGATGCAGAAGCTCTTGCCATTTAAATCATTCATTGTTCAAGGTTCAAATTTATGACCAGTAACAACTGAACCATGAGTGCTGAGAATAGATGCAGGTGTGTATAAATGCACATGTGTGCACACATGTGTGGTGAGTGTTTATGTGTGTGTGAAGGTTTATGGCAAACAACTAATGATTAGATACATGTCTTACATGCCTTTGATAGTTCAGATGATGGACATTTGTGTCAACAGTTGTTCATTTACACCAGTGGTTCTCAACCACTTTTTACCTATGGGCCCTTTTGATTACTATTTTCTTCTGCTGGACCCCTGTAGCCATTTGATGTTTAAAAAATAGTCTTATAGAAACTTCTTTAAAAATTCCTATTTTCCAAAATTCGTTTATTCGTATTCACATATTCACTTGTGTGAGTTGAACTACGTAAAATGTTGGAGAAAGAAACCAAGCTATTTCTTGCAATAAATAAATCTAAAGCAAAGTTTTTTCTTGAACCCTTAGTATACTACTGTAGATCCTCATTTCACTATTTTGCTTGCATGGGCCCCCAAAAATCTTATATGGACCTTCATGGGGTCATGTGGACCCAAGTTGAGAACCACTGACACACACACACATTCATACTCATACTTTCACACACTGGGAATTTAGTTTTTTTAAGATGCAGACCATATTTGTTAAATAGGTGAAGTTGGGTATAGACAATGCACAAGCTAGGCTGATTGCCATTGGTCAAGACAAGTCAGGTGCCCAAATATGTAGCTGACTGTAAATAACATTATTGCTAGAGAGATTGCTATGGTGCAAGGGAAGCTATCCAGTTCATACACGACATCAAAGATAGCAACTTTCCAATATTTGTTGAATCAGTTGGTTGTGGATTTGAATTGTGGTTTTCAGATACAATAAATTTTTCAACAGCTTTAATGTTACGATCAGTATATCTACCTAGAAAACATCACTTTCCAGGTTATATAAAGAAATGAAAACACACAGTTAAACACCTTTCACCGCAACTGACAGCTTGTATTCCAGAAACTCTCAGCTGTATTGATTATAGCCAAGCAACAATGATAATATTCTTTATCTGCCACACATTTTGTTGCCTGTTTTGCTTTGATCAATGACAAGTGACTTAGCCAATGTGTAGCTGAAACAGTCATCCAGTCACCAAATATTACCTGAACAAGTGTACATGTATACTCATTTCATTTTTATTGCTACATTTTGCAGGATGGAGTTTATCATGAAGATATTGGGTATGGTGTAAGCGAAGGTATGAAATCAAAGGCTCTTAGTATTGAGAAAGCAAGGAAGGAAGCAGTCACGGATGGTTTGAAGAGAGCTTTAAAGTGAGTGAAAGACAAGTGGTTATAACCTAATTTATTATTACCTCCACCTTAGTGAAGGCAGAGGTATTGTTTTCAGTTTGTTTGTATCTCTATGGACAAGATATCTCAAGAACCACTGGATGGATTCAGATAAAACTTTCAGAAATGTTTGGCTTTGTGACTGGCATAAACTGATTAGATTTTGGGATCGATCCAGTACCAGTCAAGGATTCTGGATTATTTTTCCAGTTTTTTTACTTAATTTTTTATTATTCTCATTTGTGAAGGCAGTCAAGTTTATTACTTCTGCCTTAACGAAGGCAGAGGTATTGTTTTCAGTCACGTTTGTTTGTTTGTCTATGGACAAGATATCTCAAGAACCGCTGAATGGATTCAGATGAAACTTTCCAGGATGTTTGGCCTCATGACTGGCACAAACTGATTAGATTTTGAGATTAATACATTACCAGACAAGAATTCTGGATTATTTGTTATATCTACTTTACATGATTATGATCTTATGTTAACTTTCAAGTCTTTCTCAATTATCTCCCTTTAAGCTGTAAGTATTTTAAATGGTGAATTTGTTAATTTTGGCTTGTATTAGATAAGGATAAACTATTTTATAACTAAAGTTTCTACAGCCATCTTCACATTCCATGACTACCATTGGGATCAATCAGGTACCAGACAAGGATTCTGGATTATTTTTCTTTTATTTTTACTTAATTTTTGAGAGTGGTCAGGTTCGTTTTTAGTATTCTCGTTTGTGAGAGCAGTTGAGTTTATTTCAGATATTCTCATTTTAAAAATCATTTCTGGCTAATCGTTGAGAGGACATTGGTGTTGCCTTGGCAAAGGTTTGCCCTCTCTGAGTTCTCTTGTTACTATTATTATCATTATCATTAAGGTGGCAAACTGGCAGGATCATTAGCCTGCTGGGCAAAATGCTTAGTGATATTTCATTCGTCTTCATGTTCTGAGTTCAAAATCTGCTGAGGTTGACTTTGCCTTTCATCCTTTCGGGGTTGATAAAATTAGTACCAGTTAAACACTGAGGTTGATGTAATCAACTTAGCCACTCCCTCGAAATTGCTGGCCCTGTGCCAAAATTTGCAGTCATTGTTATCATCATAGTTATTAGAGAAGGTTAGGGTATACAGGGAGATACTGCTCCTGGTAAATTTAGTGAGAGTGGCAGTAATGACCAACCTGAATGGACCTGCTTTCAGCATGATTAACACTGTTTCGAGAAGACACCACTAGCAATGAGGATAATTGGAGGGTGGGGAAGGGGTATTGGTTAAGCCTAGGAAGTTGTCTCCCCTTCTTTATATTTTTACTTCAATGCATGTTTTTGCTTTTGCTTTCTTTATTGATTTTATACAAAATCTCTTTATTCTTTAAATTTACTCATGTAATGTCTCTGTCATCTGTCATCTTTGCGAGAAATAAAGACATAATAATAATAATAATTAAGGAGAGTAATTGTTATCCCAGTAGCTGTAAGGGTACTAGGAGCACTAACAACCAAATTCAAGCAATATATTGAAGAAACTGGAATTGAGATGAGGTCAGAGCAGGCCCAAAAAGCTGCTGTGTTGGGAACAGCTAAGATTTTTGAGATCGGTGCTTGGGTGTTGAGTATCTTCCATGATAGTTAACATACAAGTACCAAGTCTTATAATCTGTGGAAAGAGGACCTGTGAGACCAACAACAACAGGTTGCTGTCCACTCTCAAAGAATCAACCAAAGTAAATAGGACCGAGAGCTCTGAGAAGTAAAATGTAACTATAATAAGGATGATGATGGTGATGATGACTACTGCTACAGCAAAGGTAGCAAGCTGGCAGAATCATTAGCACACCAGACAAAATCTTTCGTGGCATTTTATCTGTCGCTACATTCTGAGTTCAAATTCCGCCGAGGTCGACTTTGCCTTTCATCCTTTCAGAGTCGATAAATTAAGTACCAGTTACGCACTGGAGTCAATGTAATCGACTTAATCCGTTTGTCTGTCCTTGTTTGTCCCCTCTATGTTTAGCCCCTTGTGGGCAATAAAGAAATATGAATCATTAGCACACCAGACAAAATCTTCCGTGGCATTTTATCTGTTGCTACATTCTCAGTTCAAATTGCACCAAGGTCAACTTTGCCTTTCATCTTTTCTGGGTTGATAAAATAAGGACCAGTCAAGCACTGTGATTGACTATCCTCCTCTCCTGAAATTTCAGCCTTGTGTCTATTGTAGAAAATATCATTATTACAATTCAGTCTTCTCTGCTTCTATTTACTACTTGGATATCTTGGTGCTTCGTTATCAATCCATCATCTTCCACGTTCATTATCTGTCCATACCAATGCAGGCTTCTCTCTGGAACATCTAATATCCTCCCATACTCTGGTTTTCTCACAGCTCCTTACTATTTCATTGTTCCTATACATTAATGGTACAGTTCTAGCAAAACATACTTGCTTCATTTATCTCCAGACTTCCCACATCCTCTGTGTTCAGTGTCCATGTTTTACTGTCACATACAGTATCACACTTTGTACATGAACATGAATACAATCTACCTTTGCTCTCAAATTTATTTTCTTTTTTCTTTTGGTTTTTGTTATTTTTTCTTTTCATTCACAGAAGTTTCGGAAATTCCCTTGGAAATTGTTTATCAGACAAAGAATACTTAAGATGTATTAACAAAGCAGCAAAACCTGTGAGTTTTGCACCTAATTTCTGCCTCATTTCTCTGTCATTATCATAAATTATCATAATAATGCCCTGGGTTGAATGAGTCCTCAAACAAGTCCTATGATAGCATGAGTTAGCTGTAGCTGCTTCTTGTATATTTCTGAATCAAAGTTCTTCCTTTCACATCAAACAAGCAGTGATTTTGTTGCTTTTGTTGTTCAACAACTTTCACCAAGCAGATCTATTACCAAAGGAATTCTAACTGTGACTCTCATATCTTTGTACATTAGAGGCTCACTATTGCTGGTTCCGCAATAAAATGTATCCAGTACCTGGTGCAAACTTGGTGCTTTGAAGGGCATCAAACCATAGGAACCATGCCAAAACTTGGAATATATTGAATGAGATGTGGTCCTTTGACCTATCGAGGAGGACAGTAACTCCAAATAAGAACTGACTCAGACAATGACCTAACTCATGCCATCATAGGAAATAAATTTAAACTGATGGTGTTAAGAAACTGTTACATTCCTTTTTTAAACGTTGGGGTTTATTTCAGAGAGATTTAACTGACATGTCTAGCAGGGCAAGTGACTATATAGAGGCTTTCCTTTTGGTCTAAAGAAATATTGTTGATTATTTTAGTGATTTGGAAGGAGAAAATATGGTCTCTAATATGTGTGTACATATACATATATGTATGTGTGTACTTTTCAAAACAAGTACTCCATCTAGTGAGAGATAAATATTGTTTAATGTACACAGTATATAGTTATGAGCTACTAATAGTTTCATACATTGGAGACATTTCCTAGGCAGGTTTTAACAACAGGCCTTGTGTCTCTGAACAATCTGCAGGCTTTGAGCACATGGGTTATACAATTTACAAATCATATTAAAACTTGCCTAGACAACATCTCCGATGCATGAAAATATTAGTAGGGCTCATGATGGTATACCATGTTCATTGAATAATATATATGTATATGTATATATATATATATATATATATATATATATATATATATATATATATATATATAGGAGTGGCTGTGTGGTAAGAAGCTTGCCGCCCAACCACATGGTTCTGGGTTCAGTCCCACTGCGTGGCACCTTGGACTAGTGTCTTCTACTATAGCCTTGGGCCAACCAAAGCCTTGTGAGTGGATTTGGTAGACAGAAAAACTGAAAGAAGCCCGTTGTATATATATGTTTGTGTGACTGTGTTTGTCCCCACCAACATTGCTTGACAACCGATGCTGGTGTATTTATGTCCCCGTAACTTAGCGCTTCAGCAAAAGAGACTGATAGAATAAGTACTAGGCTTACAAAGAATAAGTCCTGGGGTCGATTTACTCGACTCAAGGTGGTGCCCCAGTATAGCTGCAATCAAATGACTGAAACAAGTAAAAGAATTAAAGAAAGAATGAATATATATATATATATATATATATCTAAATACAATTGAAAACAAATAGAAAGCAACAAAGTATTCAGACAGATACTGTACAAGCATTCAGTTATAATCCAGGTCCAAGCTAACCATATCATGTAGTAAGGAGCACCTAGGATTACTTAAGGTGAGCAATGCCACTGTAATTCATCTGATGGGTAAGTCTAGGGTTCACTTTGCCTACGTACAGTTCACTTTGAACCACATCAGTGGATGGACCTCAAATAAAGTTGCATAGACTAATAATCAGTCAAAAGTAGCTGGGTGTAAATGCAATTGCTAGTTGTCTGTGCAGCAGAAACATGTGTCTGACACATTTAAATCAAATGCGTTGTACAATTGACTATAGAGATAAATATGCAAATGTGCTAATCCCACTATTCATTGTAATTATATATATATATAAATGAAATATTCAAACACTGAGATTTGAAGTTAGATGTCACTACTGTTCATATCATTTGTGGATAAATTCAAAATATGATGATATCACCAGTAGTAGCATGGGTGGAACGCAGTTATGATAGCTTTAAGGAGCTATGAAATATAAATTTGTGTGTATATATGCATGGATGGATGTTCATATATATTGCATATATGATACACACACACACACACATTAAAGCAATTAATTTCCTTCTTCTGTGGCAGCTGGCACCAGTTTATGACATTTCTGAGATGAAACAAGAGATTACAGATGCAAGAATCAACAAAGCTTGGTTGCTGAAACAACAGAAACAGCTAGAAGGGCCACGCCACAGCTTTCCACCTGGTAACATACCCACCGTGAAGAAGGAGATTCTAAATTCAGCCGATTCCGAATCTGACACTGTGATCAAGGTAGCCCAACAGCAACAACAGCAGAAAGATATCCAGACGAAGGTACCTGGTAGCAACAATGCAATGGAGACCCGAAATTGCCATTCCAAGGAATCATCTTCAGTAAAAAGTCATGAGATTTCGGCTGTTAACTCCACTGCTTCAGACATGAACAGATGCCTAGGTGATGACACTCCCAAGATGCCAGGATCAAGTAGCAGTAAGAACAAATGTAAAAGTAAAACCAAAGTTGAGTAAGTGTCTAAAGTGAGGATTCCTTTTCTTTTCTTTTCTTTGAATCAGGGACAAATGTGTCTGGTTGTGTTTTTTTCTCTTGTAAAAATATTAGCAAATATAAATGCAAGTCTGGCTCTGTGGTAAAAAATTTGCTTCACAACCACATAGTTCCTGGTTCAGTCCCATTGTGTAGCAGCTTGGACAAGTGTTTTCTACTACAGCCTCAGGCTGACCAAGGGTTTGTGAGTGGATTTGGTAGACAGAAACTGAAAGAACCCCATTGTATTTATATATATATAATGATATTAGAGACAAAACTATATATTTTATATATATATATATATATATATATATATATATATATATATATAGAGAGAGAGAGAGAGAGAGAGAGAGAGAGTTATTAATATTTCTAAGTCTCTCTAAAGGAGACTACGGCAGCGGTACTGGAAATTAATAGTTATCGCCAAGCCAACATGGCAGTCCCAAAATTAGGACGAAAGCTGCCATGGATTATCTCCAAGAAGCCATCGCCTCTAGCTAGCTATGTGACACACGAAACCTGTGTCCTTTATAACCTTCGAACAGGGGAGGTCAGCAGTTTCCCCTTGCTGGTTTGGCATCTGCAGACTAGTTTCAGGGTGTTGCCCCTTGTCAATGCAGAGCAGCCAAGCCCCAGCCAGGCGGCGCTGCTGACTATCTGTTCGAAGGTTATTTATCTAATTTCAGTGGAATCTATCCACTGGTTTTCAGAAATAGAGTTATTAATATTTCTAAGTCTCTCTAAAGGAGACTACGGCAGCGGTACTGGAAATTAATAGTTATCGCCAAGCCAACATGGCAGTCCCAAAATTAGGACGAAAGCTGCCGTGAATAAGCCATCGCCTTATATATATATATATATATATATATATATATATATATATATATATATATATAAGCATTAGTGTTTGTCTTTGTGTCTGTATTTGTGCCCCACCAGTACTTGACAACTGGTGTTGGTGTGTTTATGACCCTGTAACTCAGTAGTTTGGCAAAAGAGATTCATAGAATAAGTACCAGGCTTCACAAAATATATATATATATATATAAGTACTGGAGTCAATTCATTCAACTAAAAATTCTTCAAGGTCGTGCCCTAACATGGCCACAATCTAATAACTGAAACAAGGAAAAGATAATTGATGAAATAGGCCTTAATGTCTTACTAGTATTAACTGAAAATTAATCTTTTTTCATCTTTTGTTTTTTTTACTTATTGGATTGTAGCTAGTCTGGGGCACCACTTTGAAAGGTTTTTGTTGAAACAATAAACCCCAGTATTTAGTTTTTAAAGCCTACTACTTATGCTATTGTCCTCTTTTGTCAAACTGCTAAGTTACAGGAACATTAACAAACCAATACCAGTTGTCATGTGATGGTGAGGACAAATACACACAAACACACACATACACACACACACACAAACGTACATATATAAAGTGTAAAGGTAACAAAAACAAAACAAAGATGATGTAAAAAAAGAAGCAGTTTGTATTAGTTTACTGCTCAGGAAATGGTGTAAAAAAGGGAGAAATTGTTAACATTTCGAGTATACACTCTTCTTCCAAAAGATAAGATAGACTTATATGTATTTATATAAATATACTAGCAGAGATACCTGGCGTTGCTCCGGATTAAAATGGTATAGTTTGTATATATATATTACAGTTATGTTGAAAGAGGTGATACAGGAAAGGGCAGCATTGATGACAAAACATTTGTAGAGTAAATGATGGTCTAATTTGACTAAGCGACATGTAATACATCCATTTGGAGGATTCCATGCCCTAACTTATCATAGAAAATTGGGAGTTGGCGGAGGGTATGTAATTTTTTAACCCACCAAAAAGCTGTCAGTGGATATACTCACCTTTGAGGCAGTCAGTGCTGTGTCTAACATGACCCATCGTATGGTTGACAGTCAAATGAATGGAGATGTACTGGAGATATTGTATGTAAATGGGTAAACTATTGTCTGGAGTTGCTTTACCTGATTCACACAATGGTGATAATACTATCTAATGAAATAATATCTACATGACCTGTATAACATGCCATATTGTTAATCATTAGACTACTCCCTACTGCTGGCTTTCATTAATATTCCATCTGACTCCATATTAAGTGTAGTTTATTATATAGCACCCATCCTCCTTTAAACTCTTTAATGATAAGTGGTACTCTACTGTTACTAACACTACAATTCCATGATCTTATTATTCAATTGCCTTCGTACCCTCCTCCAACTTTCAACCAATATCCACAGAATACCCCTAAATTCTGTGTTTCTCTGCCCCACACCTTTAGCTAGTGAATCCTAAAACCAACCCTATGCCTAATTGTTTTGTATGCTCTTATTTTTCTTTGCACTTACTTTTGCTTTATTTATTCTTTCTTTCTTTATCCTTAATTTGTATTAGGACCTCTCCTTGCTTCCCACTGCTCTAAGCCTACTATAATAAAATATCACCTACACCCAGCACTGGCCTACCTAAGAATCAGTCTAGCAGAATTCTATCTCACCTGGATCGCCCACCTTGGATATCATATTACACACTTTCAAAAACTATATTCTTAACTTCAATGATCAACTTTGTTAGTCATTCTCCCATTTCATAGTTGGCATCGACAGACTCCAGCTACATCTCTGCTGTATTCTTGGGATATTCTTCTGTTTGTAAAATTATGTTTCATCTGATGGCTACGGTTTTTTGTAATGGAGTAATGTTCTCATTCTTCTATGAAAAAGTTACGTAAGAAACAGCTGTAATGAGCCGACAATTATCCATCGTATGTTATTATTCATTTGATTATAATACACCAAGGGGATTTATGACTTGTCGGACACCTAGAGTATACCAACAACATACTATTCAAAGTAATGAATGATTTGGACCAGCCCCTAAGCACTAAATACTCATAGGGTTGGTTTTCTCTTTGTACACAACTGGAATATCCTATTTGATACTTACCAACCATAGGCCGGAACCACAGAGATTATCCAACCCTATCTAGTGCATATCTTTTCAAGTTCCTGATTCTATCTGAATCCTTATTTTAGTATGTGTATATATACATGTGTGTGTGTACACATATATATGTATGTATGTATATATACACACACACGCAAAAGCTGTTTTCATCAACTGACTGCATCTGAAAAATGTGGTGCTGTAATTGCTTATCAAATGTGACTAGAAGTGGTTTCTCCTTAACCAGTTGAATCTAGATTAAAATGGAAAATGAGAAAGCAAAACATTTGGCATCATTCAAAAGCCATTTAATTCACATAGAGAATATAAACAGTGTAGAATACTTATGATAAAAAGATAAAGTCTCTTCTATGCACTACATAGAAAATATAATAATCTCTATGTAAATTAAGTGTTTTTTGAATGATGCCAAATATTTTGCTTTTTCATTTTATATTTTTATCTATCTATCTATCTATCTATCTATCTATCTATATATCATCATCATCGTTTAACGTCCGCTTTCCATGCTAGCATGGGTTGGACGATTTGACTGAGGACTGGTGAAACCGGATGGCAACACCAGGCTCCAGTCTGATTTGGCAGAGTTTCTACAGCTGGATGCCCTTCCTAACGCCAACCACTCAGAGAGTGTAGTGGGTGCTTTTACGTGTCACCCGCACGAAAACGGCCACGCTCGAAATGGTGTCTTTTATGTGCCACCCGCACAAGCCAGTCCAGGGGCACTGGCAACGATCTCGCTCGAAAATCCTACAGGAGCCAGTCAGGCGGTACTGGCAACGGCCACGCTCAAAATGGTGCATCTCATGTGCCACCCGCACAAGAACCAGTCCAGGGGCACTGGCAACGATCTTACTTGGCTTGCCGGGTCTTCTCACGCACAGCCCATTTCCAAAGGTCTCGGTCCGTAGTCATCGCCTCGGTGAGGCCCAATGTACGAAGGTCTTGCCTCACCACCTCAGCCCAGGTCTTCCTGGGCCTACCTCTTCCACGGGTTCCCTCAACTGTTAGGGTGTGGCACTTTTTCACGCAGCTATCCTCCTCCATTCTCACCACATGTCCATACCAGCGCAATCGTCTCTCTTGCACGCCACAACTGATGCTTCTAATGTTCAGCTTTTCTCTCAAGATACTTACACTCTGACGGGTATTCACATTGACATTACACATCCAACGGAGCATACTGGCTTCATTCCTTGCGAGCTTACGTATGTCCTCAGCAGTTACAGCCCATGTTTCACTGCCATGTAGCATGGTTGTTCGTACGCATGCGTCATACAGTCTGCCTTTTACTCTGAGTGAGAGTCCCTTTGTCGCCAGCAGGGGTAAGAGCTCTCTAAACTTTGCCCAGGCTATTCTTATTCTAGCAGCTACACTTTCAGCGCACCCACCCCCACTACTAACTTGGTCGCCCAGATAGCGGAAGCTATCGACTACCTCTAGTTTTTCACCCTGGAATGAGATAGAAGTTGTTTCCTGTTTGTTTGCAGTCTTTATTGCACCTGAACATCTGCCACAAACAAAAACTAACTTGCTAGTTAACCTGCCTTTGATGTTGCTGCACCTCTTATGTGTCCATAGCTTGCACCAGGTACATCTTATAGAGTTACTACCTACTCCTTTTCTACATACTGAGCAGGGCCATCTACCTGAAGGGGTTTGTGTTTTATCTACCTTCCTACTTATTAGGATTTTGGTTTTAGCTAGGTTGACTCTAAGGCCCTTCAGTTCTAGACCTTGCTTCCACACCTGAAACTTCTCCTCTAGTTCTGATAGTGACTCCGCAATTAGGGCAAGGTCATCAGCATAGAGGAGCTCCCAGGGGCAACCTGTCTTGAACTCCTCTGTGATTGCCTGGAGGACTATGGTAAATAATAGGGGGCTGAGGACGGAACCTTGGTGGACCCCTATATATATATATATATATATATATATATATATATATATATATGTATATATATATATATATATATACACACACACACACACACACACACACACACACACACACACACACACACACACACACATATATATATCTGTAAAAATATGTGACACTTATTCGGTAGCCATGATAAAACTCTGAGTTTCGGATACTGGGTTGGCCAGATAACTGAAGAAATGGCCGGATAACTGAAGAGATGTTGGCGTAGGTTCCCACCCTGGCATCCGAAACTCAGAGTTGAGTTTTATCATGGCTACCGAATAAGTGTCACATATTTTTACAGATAAATTCCTCTATTTACATAATATCGAGGTCTCTTTCTTTCTTTTGTTGTCCTTCCTATCAATATATATATATATATATATATATATATATATATATATCATCATCATCATCATCATCATCATTTAACATCCTTTATTTGCATACTGGCATGTGTTGGATGGTTTGACAAGAGTAGACAAACCAGTGGGCTTCACCAGTTTCCATATCTCCTTTGGTATGGTTTTTACATCTGAAATGCCCTTCCTAATGCCAGCCACTTAACAGGGTGTACTGGGTGCTTTTTACATAGCATATGTGTGTGTGTGTGTGTGTGTGTGTGTGTGTGTGTGTGTATACATACATATATAATCCTAAGGTCCACTTTTCCATGCTTTCATGGGTCCAATGAAATTTATGCAGTCAGATTTTAGTACATTAAAGCTTATGAGAGACCTAACTTCACATATGAGATCCAGGATGATTTTTTTAAAGCGATTTTTTAAAAACCAATATATGTCTTATATGCCATCAAATATAGTATATATCATTATCATCATCATCAGTTAGCAGAGCATCAGTATGTGTATGCATGTGTGTGTGTGTATATATATGTGTATATATATAGGCGCAAGAGTGGCTGTGTGGTAAGTAGCTTGCTTACCAACCACATGGTTCTGGGTTCAGTCCCACTGCATGGCATCTTGGGCAAGTGTCTTCTACTATAGCCTCCGGCCAACCAAAGCCTTGTGAATGGATTTGGTAGACGGAAACTGAAAGAAGCCCATCATATATATGTATATATGTGTGTGTGTGTGCCTGTGTTTGTCCCCCTAGCATTGCTTGACAACCGATGCTGGTGTGTTTATGTCCCCGTCACTTAGCGATTTGGCAAAAGAGACCGATAGAATAAGTACTAGGCTTACAAAAGAATAAGTCCCGGGGTCGATTTGCTCGACTAAAGGCAGTGCTCCAGCATGGCTGCAGTCAAATGATTGAAACAAGTAAAAAGTAAAAGAGTAAAAGAGTATATATATATTGCTCCATGAAAATAAGATCAACAAAAAAAGTACTCCATCTGGTGAGAGATAAATATTGTTTAAAGAACAATGAGCTCCTAATAGTTTGTTTTGATGAAAATGACTCAGCATTTTATAACACATCTAATGCCTTCATGCAATCTTCAGGCTTACCCCCTCCCCCGAAATTGTTAGCCTTGTACCAAAATTTGAAACCATTATTACCTTACTTGGAAATAGGTGAGGGTTGACAGTAGGAAGGGTTCTTGGGCATTAAAAACCTTCCCCAATGAATTACATCTGACCCTTGCAAATATGGAAAATGGACATGATGATAGTGTATGTAAACACAAACAGTAGCTCTCCCCCCCCCCACTGGTAACACCCACAACCCCAACATTAACAAACTAGTTGACTATTCCACCTTTTGTTGTCCTCAATTTCTATGCATTTTTGTATCTAGCAATCCATCTCCAGCGGGGTTGCATTTAACTTTAGGTTATTCTTAAGAATCCTTTCATCTATATGATAAAAAAAAAAGGGTGGAGCTGGGTTTTATTCTTTTTAGTTCAGAATTTGCATGGTGTGTGTTTCAGTGTTGCTTTTGTTTGGGTACAAATTGGCTTCTTGCATCTTGTTTAGTTTATCATAAAAGCTTGTAATGTATCTATCAGAGGGGTGCTGTTGTTGTTTTTATTATTTTTATGTGTAAATGTGTGTGTACATACATACATTTTTATACATATATGCATCTGTGTGTGTGTGTGTGTGTGTGTGTATATATATATATACATATATATATATATGCATATACATGTGTGTGTGTGTATATATATATATATATATATATATATATATAAATATTTCAAGGTTTTTAACTTTTAAATTTGTATATTTAAAAGAGACAGAAACTTCAAACTCGATATATCCAAGATCGATTTATTCACCACTCTATGTACATATATATATATATATATTAGATTGGAGCCTGGTGTTGCCATCCGGTTTCACCAGTCCTCAGTCAATTCGTCCAACCCATGCCAGCATGGAAAGCGGACGTTAAACGATGATGATGTTGATGATGATATATATATGTAAATATACATATATATATATATATATATATATATATATATATGTGTGTGTATATATATATATATATATATATATATATATATACACACATATATATGCACACACACACACACATATACAACTAACAACTGTTTCTAACTCCCACTGAATTTTTGAAAGTTAAACTATTTTCTCGAAGTAGAGAGGAAGAGAAAATGTGTCAAATTGTTGGACTTTGCCCTGTACTGTAATGTAAGCCCCTGCAACAAATCTAATATAAAATTGATGTATAAACTTCTGCAATCTAAACCATTGAAGAAGCAAAATTGCCTATTGGACTGCTAGCTCATTGGTCTATTTAGTGATGTAGGGAAACGAAGAGCTTTTGGTAAAGCAGCAAGCTGGCAGAATTGTTAGCATGGCAGCATTTTGTCTGTCTTTATATTCTGAGTTCAAATACCACTGAGGTTGATTTTGCCTTTCATCCTTTTGGGGCTGATAAAATAAGTACTAGAGATGAACAGTGGAGATGATGTAATCAACACCCCCACCTCTCTGAAATTGCTGGCCTTGTGCCAAAATTTGAACCCATCATTTCCTTTTGTTAAGGCTGTGAGGTGGCAGTGTCGTTAGCATTCCAGGCAAAATGCCCGGCAGCAATATATTTAAGTCTGGTACATATTTATAAGTCCCTTCTGCTGAACTGCACAGTTATGGGGATGTAAACAAACCAGCACCAGTTGTCACTTGGTGTGAGAACAAATACAAACACACACATCCACACACATGCATGTGCATGCATCCTCCACCATCACACATATATATCTGAGTTTCCATCTCCCAGATTCACTCACAAGGCAATGGTTGGCATTAGTGGAAGACATTTGCCCAAGGTGTCGCACAGTAGGACTGAACCCAAACCATGTGGTTGCAAAACCAGCTTCTTAACTACACAGCTATGCTTGCATGTTTATTAAAGATGATTTCTTTTACTTTTATCTTTTACTTGTTTCATTCATTTGACTGGCCATGTTGGGGCACCGCCTTGAAGTATTTTTAGTCGAATGAATCAACCCCAGTAGATTTTTTTTTCAAGCCTGGTACTTATTCTATCAGTATCCTATATTGAACTGCTAAGTTATGGAGACATAAACACACCAACATCGGTTGTCATGTGGCTGGAGACACACACACACACACACACACGCACGCACACACACACACACACACACACACAAACATATACATATATACATATACATATATACGACGGTCTTCTTTCAGTTTCTGTCTACCAAATTAACTCACAAGGTCTGGTGGCCCAAGGCTATAGTTGAAGACACTTGCCCAAAGTGCCACACAGTGTGACTGAACCCAAAACCATATGGTTGGGAAAGAAACTTCTTACAGCACAGCTATGCTCGGATATTCTGTATATTATATTTATTCATTGTAGACAGAGGTATGTATACCTGCGTGGTTAAGAAGTTCACATCATAATCAGGAAGTCATGGATTCTTTCCTACTGCATGGCATCATCATAATCATCATCATCATCATCATTTAACATCCATTGGCCATGCTGGACAGTGTGACCAGAGCTGGCAAGCCAGTGGGCTGCACCATACTCCAGTCTGATTTGGCATGACCTCTATGGCTGGATGCCCTTCCTAATGCCACCCACTTTACAGAGTGTACTGGGTGCTTTTATGTGGCACTGAATAGGCACTTTTATACGGCACTACATGGACACTTTCACAGTGTGCCACACAGGCACTTTTATGAGGAACCAATATGGGTGCTTTACACATCCAGTAGGATTGGTCTTAACACTTCTGCTGCAGGATACAGGTCTTCTTGAGTACAGCCAGATACCAGGTACCTGAAAGGTATGACTTCCTGAGGTTGTTCTTGGGCAAATATCTTTGCCATAGTCTCAGGTTGATCCAAGAACTAAGTGAAATTGGAGAGACACAGAAACTTATGTGGAAGTCTTGTGGATGGATATTTACCCATAATTCAAAGCCTTGTTACATATTGTATCATGTTTTGCTGAATCATTTGAAATCATTAGAATTTATGTTATAGAGATATGAGTCTGTTATTAAATTCTCAGCCTCCTGGATTAATTGAGTTTTTTGTTAGATTGATTGAACGACTGAATGTTTATTTTTGAAACCAACAGAAGTTCCACTATTTATTTGTAACCCAGGTGTGGGCATGGCAGTATGGTTAAGAAGTTTGCTTCCCAACCATGAGGTTTCAAGTTCAATCCCACTGCGTCACCTCGAGCAAGTGTTCTCTAGTATAGACCTGGGCTGCCCAAAGCCTTTATGAGTGGGTTTGGTTAATGGAAACTAAAAGAACCCTCTCACATATACATGTGTGTGTGTGTGTGTGCACCCTTGTCTTCACATCACATGATGGTTGTAAATAAGTATCAATTTCATACAAGCAATTTGTCCAACTCTTACGTTCCGAGTTCAAATTCCACCAAAGTTGATTTTGCCTTTTATCCTTTTGGGGCTACACTTTTACACTCTTACTTGTTTCAGTCATTTGACTGTGGCCATGCTGGAGCACCACCTTTAGTCGAGCAAATCGACCCCAGGACTTATTCTTTGTAAGCCTAGTACTTATTCTATCGGTCTCTTTTGCCAAACCACTAAGATATGGAGACATAAACACACCAGCGTCAGTTGTCAAGTGATGTTGGGAAGACAAACACAGACACACAAACATATACACACACACATACATATATCTATATGTACATATATACGACGGGCTTCTTTCAGTTTCCATCTACCAAATCCACTGACAAGGCTTTGGTCGGCCTGAGGCTATAGTAGAAGACACTTGCCCAAGGTGTCACGCAGTGGGACTGAACCTGGAACCATGTGATTCGTAAGCAAGCTACTTACCACACAGCCACTCCTATGGTTGTTAAAATAAGAACCAGTTGAACATTGGGGTCGATGTAATTGATTTTCCCCCTCCCCGAAATTGCTGGCCTTGTGCCAAAATTTGAAACCACTATCATACAAGCAATGTTGATCATTTCCAGTCTCATGGGGTAACATGTCTGGCCATGGGATAATATAACCATGCCTGGAAATAGGTAAGGGTTGACAACAGGATGGGTATCCAACCATTGAGAATCTGCTTAAAAAAAATTCCATCTAACCCATGCAAGCTTGAAAAAGTGTACATTAAGTGATGATGATAATGAATTCACACAGTATTGGTTATCTAATTATTGGTTTAAAATTTTGGCACATGACTAGAAAGTTCGGAGGAGGGTCTATGTTGGTTAAATCGACCCCAGTGCTCAACTGGTACTTATCTTATCAACCCTGAAAGGATGAAAGGCAAAGTCAACCTCGGCAGAATTCAAACTCAGAATGTAAAGATGGATGAAACGCTGCTAAGCGTTTTGCCCAGCATACTAATGATCCTACTAGCTTGCGACCTTCTTGATCATTTAATTGTTAACGTTGGGCTCTTAACCATTATATGAACAAGTTGTACCACTCACACTCTTGTTTATGTTTTTATAAGTAGCTTTTAAAATTCTTAAAGAGAGATGGTTGGAGGGTAGGAGTAAGTGATCCCTGATGAGCCTTAAAAAAGAGGAAACTAATAAGTTTGATCATTTTACCAAGCTACTCAAAATCTTCTAGTTTATCTACAAGGTTTTAATTTTATAGCATGACTTAATATGTGATTATATGATGTATAGATGCAATATCATGTGTGTGTGTGTGATTTTCCTTTGGGATTTATTTAATTCTTTTGTTTTGCAGAATTCAAGTGGTCACAAGCAAAGTGGCACAGCTCGTTTAAGGCAAGACATCTCTTGGGGTTTGAGAATGTGTGTGTGTTTGGGTGTATGTGTGTGGACAGGTGCGTGTGTGTGCACATGTGTGTCTGCGTATGCACTTGTGTGTGTGTATAAGGAGTGATGGTAGCAGTAGTGGCAGCAATGGTTAACTCTTTTGGTACCAACCCTCCAGAGACCTCCCACTTGTTCTATGATATAAACTTTTGTTTTTTTTAAAGTGATCTAAATTAAAACTTTCCATCAAAATTGCTCGTTAATTTATGCTCTGAATAGCAACAGAGTTTTTCTAATGGACTGATTTCCTAATGACAAAATTATTTTTCTAAGTTGTTCATTATTTTTAAAATGAACTAAAACAAAAGCACTGTGTTTTGAACAGAAATATGGTACTGCTTTGGTTTGCCTGTCTTTGACTCTGCAGAACATCCAGGAGCTGGCAACTATTGGGAGATGGTTGTAGCAACACTTGACTGGCATACATTTTTGCAGTCAAGTCCAAGAATTGAACCTACAATCTTATGATCATGAGCCTGAACTGCAAGCCACCAGGCAAAATACAATACATGTGTGTGGGTGTGATATTTATAGTGAAGGCACATGGCTTAGTGGTTAGGGTATTCAGCTGATGATCATAATGTTGTGAGTTTGATTCTCAGAAACGTGTTATGTCCTTCAGCAAGACACTTTATTTCACATTGCTCCAGCCCACTCAACTGGCCAAAATGAGTTGTACCTGTAGTTCAAACGACCAGCCTTGTCACATTTTGTGTCATATTGAATCTACCTGAGAACTACATTAAGGGTACACGTGTTTGTGGAGTACTCGGCCATTTGCACATTAATTTCATGAGTAGACTGTTCCATTGATCGGATCAACTGGAACCGTCATCATCATAACAGATGCAGTATTAGTTATTTATCAGTGTGTAAAGCAATGCATGTATATATGTGTGTGTGTGGGTGTATACTATTTCTATTTAATCTTATTTTAATGTGTATATAAAGAAGAATAACAGTGATGTTCATGCTGATGGTAGCAGCAGTAATAACGATGGTGGTTACTATTATAGCTGTGGAGGTAGTAGTATTGATGGTGGTAGTGATACTGGTTGCAGTAGTAGAAGAATTACCAGAATATAAAACTTAAGTTCAGATGCCCTCTATTCAAAAACCCCAAAACAAGACATTAATTGTAAGTGCCCATCCCCTGCCCTCATACACACCCTCCTATCTTGTTTCCAATTTACAAACATAAAATTAATTACATGATACATAATATCGTTACTACAAATCGTTTGTTTTTAAAGAAAATTAAACTATTATGCAACAACCTTTTCATTTTTTTTATATATATATTTGTGTGTGTGTGTGTAAATATATATATATATATATATATATATATATATATTTATCTCTTTCTTTATATATTCCTCATGGAATAAATATATACTCTAAACAGCAAACCATGTGTGCAATGAAAGTTATACGTGTGTTTGTATCTTTGTTTACACACACACACACTTTGCATATATGTTTCTATCTGTATATATATACATATATGTATTTATATGTATATATGTTTGCAAGCATTTGTGTGTGTGTGTGTATTTCTTTTATCTTTTACTTGTTTCAATCATTTGACTGCAGCCATGCTGGAACACCACCTTGAAGGATTTTAGCTTCTTTCAGTTTCTGTCCATCATATCCATTCATAAGGCCTTGGTTGGCCCAAGGCTATAGTAGAAGTCACTTGCCCAAGGTGTCATGCAGTGGGATTGAACCAAAAACCATGTGGTTGGGAAGCAAGCTTCTTACCACATAGCCATGCCTGCACCTTCTAAATAATTGTAAATGTATATAATATACATATGCCCATATATACATATATATGTGCACACAAATTTATCATAGTGATGATGATAATTAGATCTGTTATTGTTTTTTTTTATACTTGCATGGTTTGGATAAGTTTTCTCCAACACAGCATCCTACCACTTGCTATGTTCGTTTGCCTTTTCTCTTGAAGGTTCAGCTTCCTGAGACCCCCCCCCCCCTTCGCCACCTCAGCCTATATCTTCCTGGGTCTTCTTTCACATATTCATACCAACATTACCATTGCTCTTGCTCACTACAATTCATTCCTCTTTTACCTAGTTTCTCTCTCAGCTTGTCTATGCTGTGGTTTCATGCGCAGTAACACTACACATCTAGCAGATCATATCTCATTTCTTTCCAAATTTTGCACACTCTCTGCATTCAGTGGTCACATCTCATTACCACGCAACATTATGGATCATAGACAAGCATTGTACAATTTTCACTTCACTCAGAGAGAATCCCTTTGTTCCCACCAGAAGTAACAATTCACTGGAATTTTTCCGCCCTAATATAATTGTGGCCAATACATTTTTCGGTATACCTTCTCCCACTGCTGATTAGGTCACCTAGGTTAGAGAAGCTAGCAACCACTTTTGTAGGGCCTCCCAAACATTACACAGAGTTTACTTTACTAGTGTTCCAAGGGATCACTACTCCTGTACACATACCACAGGTAGAGTCCCTAATGTCCTGTCAACTGCCAGCAGCCTCTGCATGATAGCTTAAGGCATGCAGTGTCTGCTAATATACAGACATGCGCTGAGGTTGTGCCACCTGCCATGATTCCTATGGATGTGTATGAATACTGTTTGTGCAACATGTCTTTCCACAGCTCATCACCTTGATGGAGCTGCAGTTTTGAGTGAAGGAAAAACCAAGACTAAGTGCCTAGTATCCAGAATGTTGTCAGGTATGTGCCACCCTCTACCAGATGAGCAATGGGATCAGTGGACATTTCACTTTAGCAATCTATAAAGGATTAGTGGAGGGGAAGTGTGACAACATTCTCAAGAAGACTCTGGACATAAAAAAAAAATGAAGTGGCTAATCTGTTCCAGTGGACTTTCTGGTCAGGACTACCATGGATAATTTCCAGAAGTCCTTGGCCTGGCAGTGCTACAGAGGGGTGCTACTGGTTTGAGATAGACTCTAAAGGCATGAATGTGCTGTTAGATGGGCTTATTCAAGATGCATGCAAAGTGATGATACCATTCTGCATGCAGTCATTCAGTATCTGGGAATTTTCTAATTTGTGGAGTAGGTCAAATAGCTGCTGTTGCATGTGGGATGGATCTGTCTATCAGCCAAGTCCATAGTGATGATTGTCCTGCCCGCATCATTTAATTGGGCAGGTAAGACAGTTTTCCTTTGGCTGGTGACTTTGGCAAAAGTGGTTGTCTGGTGGATAAGGTTGAAAGGTTCAAGAACTCAGACATTCCTCTTTGATAGAATCCTCATTGACTTTTCCAAGTTACACTTGAAACAGAAAGTGAGAATGGAGAGGGAGAGGCTGACCTCGAGTGAATTTATTGAAAGGCAGGTGAAGTGGCTGAAATGGCACGAATGGATAGCACTGCTCTGAGTTGGAGAACAGGAATTGCAGAGGGCACTTGTCCCTAGAGTTCAGGGAGATCTTGGATGGTAGGGTTCCTCAATTGACCCAAGAGGTTCTCCTGTATCAGGAGGCTCACATCACTATCACCTTTTCCTGTTTTTTGCTCATGTATATTTCTTTTCTTTTATTTATACAGTATACTGTGTATATGAAAGTATATACAGTATACAGTATGCTTTGTATATATATATATATATATATATATATATATAATTATTCCATTCTATGTATATCCCTACACTATATGTCTGTCTTTGTATTGTCCTCCCTCATCCATTACCCTGATGGCAAGTAAAAATGTTTTGGTTTTGCTTTAATTTATTCGAGTTGCACCCAAGTCTCAACCAGAGACATCAATAGACAAGGTTTTGCTTCTGAAAATGATAAGAGGTGAGGTGCCATGATGCAATTGAAAACATTGATAACTGTGGAACAACAGAAAAAAGAATCAGTAAGGTTGCATTTATGTGGAGAGGGATTTCGTCTACATCATTGTTTGCTCCTCTTGATATCATTTCAAGTGCCTCAGTAATAATAGGTAATGTTGTTGTTTTGAGATGCCACTTTTTCCCTATTTCAGTCTCCAGATCCTAATATTATCTCAGTTTTTCAAACATTTTCAGAGATACATTCTGTTGGCTGGGGCTGCACCATTAATCAGAAGACAAGTCTTTTCAATATAATTTTCCACAATGAGATCTGGTCAGTTTGCCTGTATTTCCTGATCAGTCTGAACACTGAAATTCCAAAAGATGTTAACCTTGGCATTCTGGGCAAATTGTGGTGGCTTTTATTCCCACCAATTGTTTCAGTGAGGCGGGTTGTAGGTACAGCATGTTGACCAGTGTATGTACTGAGCTAGCCTGCCATGTCTTTGCAAGCATTCTGTTGGTGCTAGCCTGTTGCATCCAGAGATTATGTGGTTGATTGTCTCTGGATGCTTTCCACATATGCGGCATGATGAGCTGCTTTCATATTTCAGGACATTACTCTGGTAATTCCTAGTTGAAAGCAACTGGTCTTGATCAGAAATGATATACCCTTCAGTTTCTGGTTTGAGACCAGAGCATGACAGCCACTGGTGAGTTAGGACTTGATATACATAAAGGTCCTTGATTCTAGTCAGGTATTTGCCATGCAGTGACCTTTTCTCCTGGTTTTTCTTAATACATTGGAGGCTGGTTTGTTTGGAGATACTGGTTCATCTTGTTGCATTTCTTGGAGGTATACTTTTGGTATCTTCATGTTTCAGAACCAGCTTTAACATCCAGTTGTTTATTTGTTGCAGATAGCTAGAAAGTCCCATGGTTGCAATTTTCAATGAAAGTTTGGCTTGTATTGACCCCAACTGCTTTCTTTCCTCAGGACATGTATTCGGTCTGAGTCTGCTTTTCAGCGATACTTATGCTGCATTATCATCAGCTTTTGTATTTTGGCATCAACTTTGCTGATCTCAGAGAGAGACCAGTTTATAATATTGAAGTCTTACGTGATTACAGGCATGGCCAATGTGCTTATGGCCTCAATTTTTTTTTTTTTTTTTTGTGGCATTCAGCTTGGTTTTCAGAATTGCTCTTACTCTTTGGTAGTATTCCTTCCGTACCTTTTCTCATTAACGAACATTTAATCCCATCTCCTTCACAAACTCTTAGATACTTTTAACCAAAAAAAATGAGCTGATCATTTGTATGAGTGTGTGTGTGTATCTGTTACCTTTCACTTTGGTGTCTCTGTGGTCATCTGTTCAATCAGAGTTGATCTAGGGCAGTGGAGCTCAAGCAGGGTTCATATGACCCCTGGGTGGGGGTGGGGTGGAACCATATAAGATTTTTGGGGTTTGTGAAAACAAAACAGTAAATTGGGGATTTACTAGGATTCAATTGAAATCATTACGAGCTGCAAAGATGGTGGTGATGGGGGCATCAGGGGGCAATAGTAACAGCAGTAGCAGCCACGTCAGTGGTGGCAGTGATGGCGGTGGTGGTGGTGGTGGTGGTGGCGACGGTGGAATTTCTTGTTAGTAGTCTTGCTAATTTGAGAACACAGATTTCATGGTAAGACAGTTTGACATCTATTTTTAGCATACAAGGAATCCACATAGTGGTCTCTCCTATTGTTTATATTTCATTTCTTTCCTTTTTCTTAAACATAATCTTTTTATTCTTTCTTTTATTTCTTCTTTCATTCTCTCTTTTCTCTTTCATTTTCTTTTCTTCTTTTTTCTCTCTTTTTCATTACTTTTTCTCATTCTCTCTTTCCAGTTTTCTTGTTCTCTATCATTACTTTTCTCTCTCTCTCTCTCTATCTATCTCCTCTCTCTCTCTCTATCTCCTCTCTCTGTCTCTCTCTATCTCCTCTCTCTCCTCTCTCTCTCTCTCTCTCTATCTCCTCTCTCTCTCTATCTCCTCTCTCCCTATCTCCTCTCTCTGTCTCTATCTCTCCTCTCTATCTCCTGTCTCTCTCTCTCTCTCTCTCTATCTCTATCTTCTCTCCTTATCTCTATTTCTCTCTCTTTCTGTCTGTCTGTCTGTCTCTCTCTCTGTATTTCTCTCTTCCCTCTCCCTCTCACCCCTATCTCCTGTCTCTCTCTCTCTCTCTCTCTCTCTCTCTCTCTCTCTCTCTCTCTCTCTCTCTCCCCTCTCTCTTTCCCCTCTCTCTCTTCCCTCTCTCTCTATCACCCCCATCTCTCATCCCCCAATTCAACAGTCAGTGTCGATTTCTGCTGACTTGCCCCAATCTCTGCTCCTCCCTTGCTCATTCCCTTGGGAGGGTTGATCAGAGCAGAGAGATTTACTGGTGGTTTTCATGTTATTTAACCCTAGGTCTGTTTTGATCGAACAGACTCATGATCAAAGACATTCCAATTGTGATCACTCTGCTTTTTCATGAGTCATTGTATACCTTGGACTACATTATCCAATGTGATCTTGTTTTAAAGACTGATAGGCTGTAATTGAAAAGATCTTTGGCTGCTCTTTCAAGCAAACTAGGCTACAACTTAAAGGTTCTCTTGTTGTTATCACTGGTGGTGGCGGTGGTGGTGTTGATGGTGGTGGTGGTGGTGGTGGTGGTGGTGGCGGTGGCGGTGGCGGCAGTGTAGTGATGAAAGATCAGTGCACTGTTTTGGGTTTCTTTTTCCCCTTGCTTGCAATCTTATCCTTCCCCACTCACTACCACATCACCACCACTGTCACTGTCACCCCCACCACCACCACAATCACACCACATCCAACTCAGCACCCCACCACCTTCCCAATTGAGCTCCAAGACATTTTTGCCACCAAAATTAGTGTTGTCTGACAGTATCTTCTTACAAACTGTTCTCTTACTTGACCTAATAACTTTGTGTTCTTCACATGAAGAGAGAGAGAGAGAGAGAGAGAATGAAAGAAAGAGTTGAGGGTTTTTTTTAAGTGCTGGGATTAATACCTCATCTCCCCCAAAATCTTTTATGGGGAGGGCTGGGTTGTGCTTAAGTTAGAATTTCTTTCTTGGGTTGTTTAAAAATAAGTACCAATTAAATGCTGAGATGGTTCTAATGAAACAAATTTTTTTAATCTGGTATTCTCCACCATATTTGTGGCCCCTTAACTAAGCTAGAATTTCTTTCTGGGTTGTGAAAATAAGTATGAATCAAGCACTGCAGTTGATCTGTTCAACAATGAAACTGATACACTGCAACCATACTTGAGGCCCCATGTCTAAATTACAGTTTCTTCCTGGTACTTTGTAAGTACCAGTTAAGTACTAGAGAAGATCTGTTGGACTTCATGTTCATTCTAGAAATGGTTCCAAAGTTGACCAAGTAAGTACCAGTCATGTACTGAGGTGGATCTAATTCGCTATGTCTTGTTGCCTAATTTGCAGCTTTGTGCCAAAATTGGATTTTCTTTTTGATCCTTGTTCTGAGAACTGAAGGAGCCCCCTAGATTTTATTCTACTTTTATATTTATTTGTTTGTTAATGTTGTTATTTTGTTATTGTTATGATTTCACTCCTGTTTCAGAAAATGTATTTGGTTTTACTCCAAAAATATTATGTTTCATTGTGTGTGTGCGTGTGCGTGTGCGTGCGTGTGTGTGTGTGTGTGTGTGTGTGTGTGTGTGTGTGTGTGTGTGTGTGTGTGAAGAGAACTGTGGTATTAAGATCAAACTACATCTATATTTCCTCCCCACCACACACACCTTTTCCAGGATTCTTGTAGAATGGGGTCACATCTACCCCATATTAATAATTAGTTCAAGATATAATTAATTAAAACCCCTGGAAGCAGAATCCCCAGTATGCTCAATATGATTGCAGTCCAAAGACTTATGGCTGTGTGATGAAGAATTTCAAAACCACATGGTTTCAGATTCAGTCCCTTTAATGTGGCACCTTTGGCATGTGGCTTCTATTAAAGTCCCAGGCTGACAAAAGTGTTGTGAGTAAATTTTGTAGATTGAAACTGAAAGAAGACAGACAGCCGACAACTGATGAAGTGTGTTAACGTGTCCTGTTTCCCATTTTTTCTTATTGTTTATGTATTTCACTTGTTTTTCCCTTGTTCGTTTACGTATTTCATATTATTTGCACCATTGGTGACATCCTGTACCCATATATGCATGTGTATATATATATATTATATATTATATATATATATATATATATATATATATATATAAGGCATCCAGCTGTAGAAACTCTGCCAAATCAGATTGGAGCCTGGTGTAGCCACCTGGTTCACCAATCCTAACCCTAACCCATGCTAGCATGGAAAGCAGATGTTAAACAACGATGATGATGAATTTATTTTTTAATTGAACGTGACGCTTCCATTTCCAGGTATATATATATTTATATATATACAACTTTACATAGACCTACACATGTTTCAATTGCTCCGATTAGTAACCATTGTAATTGCAACCCTTCTATAATACTGGTGCAGTTTCTTCAGGGTCTTTACTTAATATCCATCAATTTAACTGTTTAAAGTTTTTCATTTATCTACTCTGCATTGTATGAGTTGTTTGTTAAGTTAGACACAAACAATCTCCATTTCAATTTTGGATAATCACTTATAGTCCATTATCTCAAAACATTCTGCTGTTTAGATGTTTATTATTCATTTATACTGGACAAATGTAAATTTTCTCATGTGCAAGCATCTCAAAGCTTGTTCCTATCTAGAATTTATTACATTTCCCTCAGATATAAAAATCTGGTAAAATTCACCTAAGCATAAGTCACATCTTTTAGTTCCAGGTCTGTATGGTTTTGTAGTACAAATTAATTCCCAATTGATAGTATAGTCTTTGTTTCTGTCTTTAATAGACCAGATTAATTTACTAAGATTTGTTCGGAATCTTTTACTTTTATATCTAAATGAACTCAAATGATTTGCCAGTCTCCTCTTGAAAATTAATGATGTTGCATTGATGTAAAAGTATTCCTTACCCTCAGATGCAACTTTACATCTATGTATTACATTGTTAATCTTACATTTATTTTTCACATTACAGAATTCTTGTTTAAAACAACTGCAAAGATAATTTTTTGCATTTCTCTCAGATTTAGTTTTAATTTGATCATTCATGGTGAAATCAAATTCATTTCCACCTAGGCCTTTATTATTATTTACTCTTTTTGATAACATTATCTTTTTCTATTTCGAGCTGAATTTTTATTCAGTTCAACATTATTAACTATAGGGGTTTGTACAAAATAATGGAAGCAATTTAAAATTTCAAACAAATTAATTTTAATATGGAGTAGGACCAGCTTTGGCAGTAATTACAGCTTGAATTCTACGTATTGTATGAGGTATGGACTCGTACAAAGTTTGAATTGTTTCCAAAGGACTTTTTGTCCATTCTTCAGCTGAAACAGTTTCCAGTTCTTGTAGTGATGATGGTAGAGGTTATCGACTCCTTACTTGTTTTTCTAAAATGCACCAATGAGTGTTCAATAATATTGAGACCTGGGGACTGTGGTGGCCAGATAAGATGTTCAACGTCACTAGAATGTTCCTCGTGCCATTCAGTAACAACTTTAGCTGTGTGAATTGGTGCATTGCCATCCTGAAAGATTCCGTTTCTCTCCGGAAACAGTTTCGCAACAATAGGATGAATTTGATCAGATAAAATACTTAAATAGTCTTGACTATTAATTCTGCCATGAAGGGAAACCATTGGGCCAGCAGATTTCCAAGATATAGCCCACCAGATCATCACAGATCCTCCTCCATGTTTAACAGATGGAAGAAGGCAGGTTGGGTCAAATGCTTCTTTTGGCTGTCTCCACATGTATACTCAGCCAGTGGTCGGAAATAAGGTAAAGGATAACTCGTCTGAAAAAATAACATTCTTCTACTGCTCTAGGGATCAATTCTGTAGTTTTTTACTCTACTCTAAATGCTTTGCAATGTTTGTTTTTGAAAGTAGTGGTTTTCTGATTGCAGCCCTCCTGTGAAATCTGGCTTTGTCCAGCTCCCGGCAAACAGTCTTTGTGGAAACTGAGTGCTCAAGGTAGTCATTAAGCTCTGCAGTAATTTTGGGAGCTGTACTTCTGTGATCCTTTCTAACAATTCTCGTAAGAGTCCGACGGTCCCTTTCTGAAAGTTTTAGTTTTCTTCTGGAGTTTTGTTTCAATAGGGAGGTTTTTCCCTCTTTCTCAAAGGCTGTCATTACTTTTGAGACTGTACTTCTTGATACACCAAACATTTCGGCTGTTTTCATTACGCTAGTGCATGCCATCCAAGCACCAACAATTTGACCTCTTTGAAAGTCTAATACATTTGTCATTTTAATGAATTTTGATTACCTTTTTCTTATGATATCTGAAAAGAAACAGCAATTTTAGCAAAACATATTAAGCAACACTAATAATAAATCAAAAAGCATAAAAATAAACAAGCTTTTGACAGTTTTATAGTTATTTCAAAATTATGATGCTATGATATTGGGTGTTTTCATTATTTTGTCCAACCCCTGTATGTTAAATTATGTTGTTTCCTCTTCAGTAACTTTTAAATTCTTAGCGTTCTCCTCTTCTACTTGAGTTTTTTTATTCTGTTTGGCACTATTATGCTTAATATTTACTATCCTACTCTGATTACAACAGCTTTTTTGAAATATCAATATTATTTTTACATTAATATTTTTGCTAAGACAATAAGCCATGCAGATCTTATGTTTATTAAAAATTCTATAATATTTATGATTGATTGGAAAATATTTTTCAATTGCTAAATTGAACAATTTGAAAAAATTATAAACTTGTTTACCAAATGGAGTGATTAACCATAAAGTATTCTTTGAGTTAAGATCATAATCTTGATGTTTATACCTGTTTTTCGAAGGAGTAAATATTCTTAGATTTCAATCCACCTTAAAGTTAGTGTTTATGTTATCTTTTAAATCTTTTAGTTGTTTTTATATTAAAAGAATTTGAGATTTTATTAAAGAATACTACTTCTTCATTTCTATTAGCAGTACGAGAATTTTTAACTTGGTTGTCAACTATCTTATAATTTTTCCTTTTCTTTTAATTATTATAATTGTTCATTGATTTTTTTCTCTGTTAGAATCACCTAAGTTATTCCATAAATCGCCACTGGCTTCAACCACAGCCTCCAGATGATTTTGGAATCTCCTGCAACTCTTCTGAACGGTCTCCTTGTTTAAGTTGGTGAATGCTGCCATAAACCTTGCCTTCAGTTCATCTTTGGTGTTACAAGGAGTCTTGTTGGTCTCTCGCTCAACTGTGCCCCACACATAATTAAGGGGGTTACAGCCTGGGGAGTTAGGTGACCAGACGTTAGGGGTGATGTGGTTGCAGAAATTGTCTGACAGCAATGACTGGGTTCTCCTGCTTGTGTGGCATGGTGCAGAGTCCTGTTGCCAGACATAGGGTCTTCCAGCAGCCACCCTCTTGACCCAGGGCAGCACTACCTCGTCCAGGCACTTGATGTAGGCCTCTGTGTTGTGTCTGGAGCCGAGTGGGCTGATGAATGGAGGCATAACATCGCCATCACTGGTGATCACTGCAAACACCATGATGATTGGAATTTTGATTTTGGCAAAGGGAACAAGTTGAGGACTCAGTATTTTCTTGAGTGGATGGCAAGGCCTGCTTTGCATCATGCCACAAAACCACAATGGCAGGTAAGCTTTCCATTTAGAGGAGTAGCATTTTGCCAGCATGCCTTTATGCTTGCACAAAATTTTCCCGATGTTGGAGTTGACATTACTCAAATTGTTGAACTGAGGAGAAGCAGGACTGGTGCCAGGTCCTGAGTTCTAATGCTTTGTTTTCCTAAGAAGAAAAGGGAATTTTACATCACTTCAGATTGTCTTTTAGTTTGTCTTTGAAGCCCAAGCATGGCCTTCCAACTGATCTTCCTGTTGGGAATTGGCCAAAGAGGAGCTGCTTTGGGATTCAGATATCATTCATATGTGAGAGATGACCTGACCATCTAAGCTGTATTTTGATGAGGATGGCTTCAATACCTGATATATTGCATTTTGTTAGCACCTCACTGTTACGATTATGGTCATCGCATATGAAAAGCATCAAGCTCGTTGATGTGTTTTCAGTACAAGGTCCAAGATTCGGCACCATAGAGCAATGGTGTCAAAATCACTGACCTATACACATTGACTTTCACCTTCAACGATACATTGTGACTGTTCTGAAGCCTATGATAAAGCTTACTGAAAACGAAACTAGCCTTCCCAGTTCTGGACTCAGTTTCTTTATCTATCTTAGCAAGATTGCTATGTATACATTATATACATTGTTTTGTCTTTGGGAGTTTCTCATGCAGTTAGTTACGAAGTTAATAGAAAAAGATAAGTTCATTTTATTCTATAATTGAAATGTCTCCCTTGTGGTGTAAACATGGTTTTATTTACTTATTGTTTATAATAACTGTACAACATATATACATTTGTAAGTGTGTGTATACATTTTGGAAATAGTGTCGAGTCACATGTTGTAAACATTACAAAATGGCAAGCTAACAAATTAACCTCTATGAGTTTGTTTGATCTGATCAAAATAAACTGCTGGGAGATCCTCAAATTACATTCTACCATATTTAAAAAGGCAAAATCACATTAAATATTATAATCTTATATACATCTTTTCTTAATAAAAATAGGTATGGTTGGCCACTCCTGGAATGTTTTTAATCATGTATTTCTTAAACTAGACTTATCTGGACTAAATAATGGCAACTCTACAATAGCAAAAGGGTTTATACATGGCAGTTCATCCAGCTACAAATAACAGCCAAATCTAGGTAAAAATTACTCCTTACTATCTTACAAACATCTGGAAGGGTACATTTTATTGTCCTAGGTGCACTAAACCAGGGTAAAAGTTGGCATCATCATGGCTGAAATATCTTTCATCATCGGTCTGTCTACACCATCAAAGCTGTCCTTGAGCCAAACAACAATAGCATTAATGAAACAAAAAGCTTATCTTGAGGTTTAATTTAATAGTAAACTTGTAAAACATATCATTATTATCATCATTATTGTTTTACTTCCACATTTTACATGCTGACTTGAGCATGATATTCATCAATGTGCTGGCTGAGAGGTATTTTCCTGTATTCCGGAATCCTAATTTGAGATTTGTGCACTGCCATCCTCTGATGTAGGCTGGTTTTTGTGTGTCCAATATATTGCTGTTTACATCCCGAGCATGTAATTAAGTAAATCAAGTTCTTTGATACACATGTAAAATTAGTTTTTATGGTGAAATTATGATCTTGTTCTAATTGGTATCCAGATTCTTCTATTATATTGATACAGATCGCACAGTTGGGTCTCCCACACTTTTTTACTGTCGGCTTTGTGGTTATTGTTGAGTGCAATTTGGCCTGGGTTAAAATCGTTTTCATTGATTTTAGTTGTCTCTTACTTTTGATGATTGTGTGTGTTTTGAGGATTTGATTCATCTTTGGGTCTCTCTTGAGTAGAGCTGTGCTGTGGGGTATAGTGTTCAATGCCTCATTGTTATGTGGGTCGTGTGTGGAAATGTAAGTCACAGTTTTCAATTTTTCTTCCTTCTTTGGTCTTGGTCGTCTAAGTTCTTGGGTATTCAATTTAAGTATTCGTTGGATCGTATTGTTGGTTAAGGGTTGTGGGTAATTCCTATTGATGGTTTTCAATTCCTAGAGTCGTGTGTAACGGGTGTTTGCGTCTGATACTATTGTGCAAATTCTTTTGGCTAAACGAAATGGGATGCTCATCCTGGTGTGTCTCGGGTGGCAAGAATCAAATGGCAGCTACTGTTCCGAGTCTGTGAGTTTGTAATAGATATCTGTCTCTATTTTGTTCCTGACTTATATATATAGATACATGTATGTATGTATGTGAAGGCGCATGGCTTAGTGTTTGGTGTGTTGCACTCATTATTGCGAGATTGTAGGTTTGATTGCCAGACTGAGCATTGCTTTGTGTTCTTGACCAAAGCACTTCATTTCATGTTGCTGTGCAATCATTTCGTCATCTGGCATCTGGTACATGGTGCACCTGTACAGGTAATGTGGATTTGATGGAGAGAGTGAGCTTATGTGAACACAGACATTTGATCATTATAAACAGATCATCTGTGTGGTTGTTCGGCAAGAAATTGCCAGACCCTCACATGTCATCTAATAACGGGAGAGTCCATGATGTATGTATGTATATATTTTGATATTTTGCTTAGGGATTGCGTTACTAATAACCTGGTATTAGAACTCAATATACATAAGCTTCAGAATGAAGAATTAGTCAAGTACAGAGTGGTAAAAAAACCTGTTTACATCTTATCATAGAAATTCCTCATAAACCTGTCCTTATGCGTTTTTTAAAATGATCTTATTCTAATTCTGGGAGAGGCTTCTTCCCCTCAATCCCCTAAATTTTATTTCCCACATATGTTTATGCTTTTTTACTGGTAATACTTTTCTGTGTATATATAGATGTAAATGTTTTTCCAAATAAAACTGCACTTTATGTTTGATACTCTGATGAAGTTATAAGGTGATACTGAAGCACTCCACTCTGAGTGCACTGCATCTTATAGCAGAAACAGCTGTAAGCTAATAAAATTCATAAAATAATTGCTTATTCCTTTGTCATTCTAATTTCTTATATATATCTTCTTCATCATCATCATCATCATCATCATCATCATTTAACATCTGTTTTCAGTGCTGGCATGGGTTAGACAGCTTGACAGGAACTGGTAAGGCCAGGGTCCACAATAGTTCTCCTGGCTTTGTTTCTATGGCTGGATACCCTTCCTAAAACCAACCACTCCACATATAAAATAATTTAACTGTATACATTGCCCAGGTTTATTACAGCTTGTTGGAAAAATGTAAAAGGGAGCAGAAACCTGCAATAAGTTAAGTAAAGAAAGACAGCAACGACAGCCAAAAGTGAATGCATTGTGTGGAAGATTAACCACAAACAGATAGAAAAGTGAACAGTAAAAGAGCCATATAGAGGAGAGGGTGCATAGACATGTCAGGAATAATGTTGGGGAATTTCGGGAAGCATGGAATTTTTTTAAGGATGCAATGTCCTGACTGCTAACAAAAAATATAACTCTGAGTGTGAAAAAATGGTTTTGAAATTCAGGGGTTTTGTGCTGTGTTTTGGATGTTATGAGCATAACATGATTGGTTGAAATAGTGAATTCAGAACCATTGTCAAAGTTGATGTTGGAAAGATGGATAATTTTGTGGGCTGCTAAACATCAAAGATTTAATGTATTGATGTCCAGAAAAGCAATATATTCTAGATATGGTGACTGCCAGAAAATATTTATCTGCTACAGCAAGGCTAATTTGTATTTTATTAAAAAGATTTACCTTTCATTTTAGATTATCCTTAAAAATTTGTTGTGCGGTGCACATTACCAACCCAGCACTGTAATAAAAATTAGACTAATTTTGATTATTTTTGAGTTTGTATTCACTTTAGCTATGCACAATGAATCTCTTTCATAGACAGAAAATAGGTAGTCTTTTTTATGATAACAGTTTAACAAAAGCTGAAGGTCTCTTCATTTTGATCCCTTTTCTGCCCATGAAGAGATAAACCTGTGTTGTAAACACTTTGTTAACATTTTATAGAATGTTTGAATAACTGGTAACCCTGTTACCAGTTATGCTGGTAAGTCAGTTCAGGATATGATATGCCCCAAAAGAGTATTCATTTGATTGCACATCTCTTGACACCTTTCAGTTTACAACTATTCTGGAGAAGATAAGGTGTTTAAATTGCAGGTACAAACTGTGTGTACCTACCATAGCCATATATAGCATTAAATAGGGAGCCAGTGAGCAGCTAAAAAAGATTTTATTGATCGATGCTAAGACACTTTCAGTATTTTTATGAATTTAGAAATGTAGTCCATCCAGTGCAGATCATTGTTGGTAATAATTCCCAGACTATTTTCACCTGCAGGACTTTTTAAGATTTATGTTGTGGAGGGATAAGTGAATTTCAAATTTCTTTTCCTCCTAAAACTTATAAGTTCTGCCCTTGTCTACAGCCGGCTGTAGCTGGATGGTTAAGATCCAAATCAGGATTTCAAAAGCATCAGATATTGTATTTAGGGCAAGGCTCATAACTTTACAGGCCTCACCTAACCTAGCTGACCTAACAGGTTTTCTTTTGAGCCAACAAGAAGGATCTACAATCAGGGTTACTGAAATAAAAAATAAAGTTGTTATGGTTGTGATGTCTTTGATTATGGATCTGCTTGACCAAGATTGACCTGAAGTTATATCTACTACTGCTACTACTACTTAGTGGAGGTGTGTGGCTTAGTGGTTAGGATATTGCACTCATGAGATTGTGGATTAAAAAATCCTGGACTGGGTGATGTGTTGTGTTCTTGAGCAAAACACTTCATTTCACGTTGCTCCAGTCCACTCAGCTGGCAAAAATGAGTAATCCTACAACAGACTGGCATCTTATCCAAGGGGTGAATATATATGCCACAGAATCCAGGAAACCATCCTTATGAATCTTTTTTCTGACTACTACTGCTTAGCTTTAGTTCCTTCTATGCTTCTCAGTGCATTGAGCAGCAAGCTTTACCCCCCCCCCCCCTGGATTCAGTTGGCTGCTACTCTTGCACGTCCATTCCACATAACATCGACTGTCTTCAGGTCGTCCTGAAATGTTTGCTCTCCAACGATCTTTAGCCTACCCTTTTCTACACCTGCCAACAGGTAGTACTCAAGTCATGGTTATTTTTGAGAGCTGTTGGTTGGCTTGATGGGGAATATGGCCAGCCAGGCAGAAGTGGCACTCTTCTATGATCACTTGCAGTGGTCATATCCTTACTCTTTTCAGAAGAAGAGGAAGAAGAAATGTAGTAACAGTAGTAGCACCACCATCACTACTACTACTACTACTACTACTACTACTACTACTGCTACTGCTGCTGCTGCTGCTGCATCAGCAACAATACAAACTAATGAGGGAGCTTCTATATGGCCGTTTGTCATTCACCCCACTGAAACTAACAGTGAAATTATAAGTCTCTATCATCTTAAATAAGGACAGTTACTTCACTTTAAATTTATGAGGCAACTTGAGTGTTCTCTTCAGACTGGAATACCTTTGATCATAGATCTGCTCAAATGACAGTTAGCTGTAGCCTAGGGCTAAACAACAACAACAACAGCCGATCTTTTCTACTTCACAGCTGAGAAGATAATTGCCAGGAAAGACCAGAGGGAAGGAGATATCCAGCTGTTTCCATCTACCCATGGTTAATGATGGTTAATTGATGTAAAAAGGATAAAAAAAAAAGAAATCCTGGAAGTTTTATCTGCTTGGATTAAGGTTATCTAATTTGTTTCAGGTTTGGGCAGGGTAAATTTTAAGGATAAAGAGAGAGAAGGGAGATAAAATAGACATGAACTGTCACCTCATAAATCTACAGCAATCTCTAAAGCTGTCACTTGCCTAATTAAACATTAAATAGACTATAATATCTAGAATGTTAGTTGGATATCAGTTTATTTCTTTTTATCTTTCATTCTATTCAGTTGTTTGATGAAGATTATGATGGCAGTGGTGATGGTGATGGTGAGGAAGAGAAGTAGGAGGGACATCGCCCATACATGATTTTTTGCTTGTTTTTATTTTTTTAATCTCCTGAGATCAGAAATTGGATAAAACTCATGTGGGAAATTTTAAATTTCAAATGTTGTGCATTGGATTTTAGATTTGTGTGTATGTGTAGGTGTATGTGTGTGTCACTTGTTTCAGTCATTAGACTGCAGCCATGCAATACTAATAGGCATTGTGAGACTAATAACCTGGTGTGAGAACTCAATATACATATGCTTCTGAATGAAGCATTAGTTGAGCACAGAGCATTAATTAGAAATTGAGATGACAAAGGAATAAATGATGAACTTCATTACCTTACAGTTGTTTCTGCTATATGACGTGATACACACACACACACTTACAAAGCACCAGGTTGGTTCGACAATAATGGTAAAGAAATTGGTCTTATCTTAGAGACATGAAAGGCATTCAATATGTTGCTAAATGCTTCCTTTTCAATGAACAGGACAGCATCTACATATTTTAAGGAAGTAAAAACAACAGTGCAGAGGAAACTGAGGAGGATGCAGGAAAATTGGTTGTGATAAATGCAATGAAATCGAAGACGCTTCAAATACTAACAATTCAAAACTTCTTTACTCTCTCTTGAAAAAAGTTTATGGTCCAACTTCATCAATGGTTGTTCCACGTCATAGCGAAAATGGCACAGAATTATTAACAAATCCTAAAGATATTGTTGGGAAATGGAAAGAACACTTTGATGAGTTGCTCAGTAGACACACCAAATTTGATCTTTCTGCTCTTGATAATATACCTGAAAGACCAACAAAACATTTTTCAGCAGAGGTTCTGGCTGAAATAAAAGCAGCTCTCATGAAATTGAACAATGGAAAGGCCCCTGCTATGGATGGATTAAGTACAGAGATATACAAATATGGTAGTGAACATCTCTGTTCAATGTTGACAGATGTGATTCAAAGGGTTTGGCATAGTGAGGTGGTTCCTCAGGATTGGCATGATACAATTATGGAGATACTCTATAAATTGAAAAGTGGAGAGTATGTCTGCAATAATTTTCATGGCATTTGTCTGTTAGTTGTGGCTGGAAAGTCCTTTGTAGGGTAATGCTTGATAGATTGCATCTGCACATTGCTGATGAGTTCTACCAGAATCACAATGTTGGTTCTGAGGTGGTAGGAGTACCATGGATATGATATTTTCAGCCAGACAGATATAAGAGAAGTGCATCAAATAGGATATGGACTCATATCAAGTTTTTATTGATCTGACAAAAGCATTTGATTCTGTAAATAGAGTTGCAATTTGGGAGATGTTGAAAAACCTAGGCTTTCCTGAAAAATTTGTGAGAATGCTTAGATAATTTCATGATGAGATGGAGGTGAGAGTTAGTGTTGGATGTACCCTGTCAGATCCAATTTCTGTAGAAAATGGTGTGAAACAGGATGATATTCCTGCTCCTACCTTGTTTACTCTTTATTTTACAATAGTCTTTTAAATAGCATTCAAAGACTGAGCTGAAGGGGTCTATATAAGATATAAGACAGCAGGAAAACTTTTCAACCTCAAAAGACTTTGTAGCAAAAACAAAAGTTCTTCATGCTCACATCATTGCGTTCTTGTATGCAGATTATTGTGACCTGTTGGCACATTCCCAGGAAGACATGCAACACATGATGAGCAAGATCCCTGCAGCATGTACAGCATTGGGCCTTACAGTTAACTTGAAGAAAACTGTTCTGATGTACCAACCGACGACCCCCGCCTCTAAGCTTTATATGGAACCTTCTGTAACTATACATGGACAAAGGTTAGAAGTTGTCACCAAATTCATATATTTAGGAAGTACTCTGAGCACTACCTGGTCTTGCTAATGAAATTTCATATAGAATTAACAAAGATTGTGATTCCTTTGATAGACTTCACAAGCGCCTCTGGTCACACCATAGCATATCTATCCAAACTAAAGTTAAGGTTTATAACACACATGTTCTGCCATCGTTGCTCTATGGAAGTGAGACATGAGTTATTTATTGTAAGCATTGAAACATTTGAAGCATATATTTTGGTGCTCGTAGTATGTGGGTGGTACGAGTGAGTAGAACATGCCAAGAGGAACTCAGAATATGTAGTCCTATATCTTTTGACACCAAATGCCTGAGGTGACACAGATTGCACTGCTTGATGCAACACATCTAGATGCACAATACACTACCTGTAAAGGACAGCTGCAGGATGGGCCGAAATGAGCATCGTGTTGAATTCATACTAAATCCATTTTCCATTTCCCTCATCAATTATATAAACCTAAAGTGAATTTCTTGTAAGTATTATGTACTTGTGTGTGTGCACGCATGTATAGAAAAAATAATGTAAATAAAATTGCCTAAAAGGTGAATAATCTTGCCTAAAATTTGGTCTTTGAGTTAAGCCACATTTTTATCACACAGGAAGATGTTCTATGAATATCTTATTCTAAACTTTCACTCTCCACCACCACCAACAACACTGATACTTATACAAGAGGCTTTCTTTGTACACTTACTCACACACATATATAAATATATGTATGTATATATATGTGTGTGTATGTATAAACACACACACACATACAGATGCATCTTCATACAGTATACGTTATCTGTATGCATGTGTCTTCCCCCACTTCTCTCTCTTTCTCTCTCTCTCTAGATATATATATGTGTGTCTTTATCTGCACATACACACATGCTCTAGAGACTCACACATACATACACTATACTTTATCAGTATATTTGTCTCCTCTTATCATTTTGCAATGCGTCTTAGAATGTTTTTTTTTTTAATCTATTTATTTAAAGCAGATGAGTATAATAATCTCTCCACATTTGGGCGGGATATTTTTCAACGGTTGCAGCTTGAATTTAATGTCAGACAGTATCTACCTCTCCCATCACCACCACAACCACCAGTATTATTATTATTATTATTATTATTATTATTATTATTATTATTAGTGAACTGGCAGAACAGTTAGGGTTTTAGACAAAATGCTTCGGTGGTATTTCTTCTTCCTCTTGACATTCTGAGTTCAAATTCTGCCTAGGACAACTTTGCCTTTCATCATTTGAGTATCGGTCAAATCTTGGGATCAATGGTATCATCGACTTATCTCCTGCATCTCCTCAAAAATCATTACCTTAATTAGAAACCCGTTATTATTATTGAGGATAATAGAATGGCAGAATCGTTAGAACATCAGAAAATATGCTCTGCAGTGTTCCTTCTGGTTCTCTATATCCAGAGTTCTAATTTTGCTATGGTCAACTTTATTTTTCATCACTCCAAGGTCAGAAGTGTTAAGACCAGTTAAGTACAGGAGTTGACGGTATCATCTAATCCCCTCCTCTTAAAACTGCTGGCCTTGTCCCTAAATAAGAATGAATTTTTATTATCATTATTATTATTATTATTATTATTATTATTGAGTGAGAAAGTAGCGCATGCCATCAAAGTGACACTGGGGTGCAAATATACAAAGGGTACACCAGGCACATGCATTGCAACCATATGTGCGTGACATGGTGATCTTATATCAAGATAAACAGTGCATGACCTTGCAGGTCATGTTAGGATTTTCTTCAGATCAAGTAGCCCATCCCGCTCAAAAGGTCCCTGAATAAGGTTTGTTTTAAGGATGATGAACAAAACACCTATGTTTCCAGAGGTGAATTATCCAAACCCCAAAGAATTCCTCTCAACACATGGCTGTGATGCTCCCCCATTACTTCTGCTCATGATCTGAAATGCATATATCGTCAGCCACTGAGGGACTTGCTCAACTGGTTACGGTCAAGCAACTGACAAGCAAATCTGTGGTATTGAGCAGAATATTTGCTGTAGCCCATCTTTTCTTGTTAATATTATTATCTTCTTCTTCTACTTCTTCTTATCATCATCATCATCATCATCATCATCATCATTATTATTATTTCTGTCTGGAGCAAAAAGATGCATGTTTGTGGTTTGTAAGTTTTCTTTAAAAGTTGCTGAACACAGATTTCAAAATTTTCGCTAAGGTATTAGCAAAGAGGTTGATGCTTGTTGTCATGGAACTGATTGGTGATGTGCAAACATGTGCCATCACAAGCAGATCCATTTATGACAACCTCCACCTCATGTAACATTGTAGACAGGGTGGGTAAAGAAGCTGGCATGGGTGGGGTCTTGTTCAATTTGGATCAATCTAAAGCCTTTGGTAGGATTGACCACCAATACTTGGTAGCCGTTCTCATGGTGGTCAGCTTTGGTCCTGTTTTGTGAATTGCCACAATGTACAGCTACATCTGCTTAGTAGTCCAGGTTGTGGTTACCTTTCAGGTCTGTCAAGGGTGTCCATGCCCATCTCTTCTGTATGTACTGGCTCTAGAACCACTACTGCATAAATTGGAGGTGTTGAGAGGCATCCTGCACAAACTAGGATGTGGGAGAGCCATGTCAGCATATGCAGACAATGTCACTGCCATAGTGTTGAGCACTAAGCACACAGATTTGGTCGGCTTTAAAAGTATATGAGGTGGCAATAGGAGCAAAAATTAACCAAGAAAAGTCAGTGAGGGTTTTAGACAAAATGCTTCGGTGGTATTTCTTCTTCCTCTTGACATTCTGAGTTCAAATTCTGCTTAGGACAACTTTGCCTTTCATCATTTGAGTATCGGTCAAATCTTGGGATCAATGGTATCATCAACTTATCTCCTGCAGAGCTCAGACCTGGAGAGGCAGGTCCATGTTTCCAGTGTCATTGGATGTTGGGCAGAGGGACCGATTAAATTGCTCAGGATCTGGTTTGGTCTGGATCTCCAGGTTGAGAAGAACTGGGATGAAATGACAAGTAGGGTAGCCAATCACACCCAGAAACGGGCCAAAAGAAAGCTTTCCCTGAAAGGTTGAGCAGAGGTAGCAAATGCTTACATCACCTACATTATATATTACCACATGACCATTGCCTCAGTTTACATGAGACCAAACTGGAGCATATACTCTTTCACTTTCTGTGGAGTGGAAGCATTCCACTGGTCAGGTGCTCCATCTGCTGTCAACATCCATTGAATGGAGAGCTGGACCTGCTATGGCTACTGATGTGCAGACATACGCTAAGGTTATGACATCTCTAGCACTTCCTTACAAGTGAGCAGGTGTGGTCACTGTTAGACAGGATTTTCCACAACTTATCTCTTTGACTGAGCTGTAGTCCTGGATCAAGCGTAGACCAAGGGAGGGTGCCTAACACTTAGAGTGTTGTCAAACACTCACAATCTTCAGTCAGTCAGACAATGCAGATAGTGAAAGTTCAACTCTGGCATTCTCTAGAAGGTTAATGGCAAGTAAGTGCAACAATGTTCTTGAGGAGGCTTTGGGTGTCAGCAAGAATCAACTGTTCCTTTAGGTTGGCCTATGGATAATTTCCAAAAATCCCTGGCCTGGCAGAGTTACCAGGGGGTATTTCCAGTTTGGGATGAACTCTACAGGCATGGAAGTGCTGTCAGAGAGGCTTTCCCAAGATGCACACAGAGTGACAAATCGGTTCTGTATGCTTTCATTCAGATCCAAGGACTGCAGTGTGCCCCTGTGTCTGCTTGGTATGGCTTCTATAGTTGGACACCCTTTTAATGCCAACCTCTTAACAGCATGTACCAGATACTTTCTTTGTGCCACAAGCAACTCTTATTATATATGTATGTGACTTTGTGCCTGTGTTTGTCCCCCGCTAACCACTTGACAACCAGTGTTAACATTGGACTGTGTAGTCTTATATATTCCAAAAGACAGGATAGTCATGGTTGAAACACCTTTGATCATAAGTTTGCTCAATTAGGTCATTTTTGTTTTATTTCTGCCTCTGTCAGAGGAATGATGACCAAATGTTTGAAGCAGTCAACATCAGTAAAGACCCACCCCCTCCGTGAGCCAAATGATAGTATTAAACTGAGTGATAAGTGAAGTCTACCTCCTTGAGACTAAACAACAACAACAAACTGGGGAGCTACATGGGTTGTGTACGTGTTTGGGTGGGTTGGGGAGTCTTTTTTTTACAATATTGAAGTTGATTTCTTGTGCTCTTAAAAAACAGGGTTTCTCCATGCTACACTGAAAACCAGCGCCAGGAACGAATTCAGAGACAAAAACAGAAACAAGAAGAATTCCAAAGAATACGCAACAATAACAAACCCCAACAGAAAACTGAAGGAACAAATACTGCTGCTGGTGGTGGCAGTGGTGGTGGCAGTGGTGGTAAGTGTATTTATGTTTTTGATGGTGATGGTGATGACAGTGATGATAGTGGTGGAGATGACGGGGAAGATGATGATGGCAATAATGAGGATTAGCTATGAGAATGCACTCCTGATACTTTCACGCTAATGGTGGCAGCAGCAAGGAGGAGGAGGAGGAGGGGGAGAGGGAGAAGGAGGAGATGGAGAGTCAGAATCAAAACTGATTTCTTAAACAACAAAACCTTTGTATGAACATGCTTGCCTTTTATGTTGATGTGCGTTATCATCATCATCATCATCATCATCATCATCATCATCATTGTTTTTATATCCCATTTTCCCTACATGCATGGGTTGGATAGGTTTTCTCCAGCACAGTGTCTCCCCAGTCATTCATGATCTCCTTTGTGAGGTTCAAACTCTTAGATAAGCAGTTACCAAATATTTTCTATGTCTTCACAGAGAATAGGTACCTGAGTTTGGTTGAAGCCATGTGATAAAGGTTGTATCAAAAAGCAAGACCAAGTGGAGATGCATCAAACATCAGCTCAGATAAGTAGTTAGGCGCATCCAACAAGTTCCCAGAATTAAATCACTTTGGCATTAACCCTTCAGCATTTAAACTGTCCATATCAAGCCCAAATATTCTACATTGTTTTATGGTCAAACCAACCAGATCTGGCTTCTCATGCATCTACTACAATGTCATTCTAAAAATAAACACTTCATCAAAATCTCAAAGTTATGAGATTATGTCTGATTAATCCAAACAATGTGAATAAATAATAGTTACGTTTGTTACAGTAATGTGAATGGAAAATGGTTAAAAATGGGGAAGCACTTTGAATCATAACAAGGAATAGGGCATTGAAAAATTGTTACTAAAACAAATGGGGCAGTATTTTTAAAAGTTTGAGGAGCACAGTTCTTCAATTTTCTTAAAAAAAGAAAAAGCAAATGGCTTAATATTTCTTCTTCAGATTCCAAAAATCCAAAGAATAAATCCATCTGTGATAAAGCAAATGAAAGTACACGTAGCATATCTTCTCGCTCAGATGACCGCAGTCTTTTGCCAGAAGATCTCTTTGGTAAATATTTCTTAGAAAAATTATGATTTCTTTTTTTTTTTTTCACAAAAATGTTGACAACAATCAGAGATGAAGTAACAGTGACTTTGAGGTAAGAAGTTTGCTTCCCAGCTAAATGGTTTTGGGTTCAGTTGTACTGCACAGCACTTTGCACAAGTGTCTTCTCTCTAGCCATGAGCAAACTAAAATCTTTTGAGTGGATTTGGGAGACAGAAACTGAAAGAAGCCTGTTGCATATACGTGTGTGTATGTGTTGTCTCCTTGCATGATAGTTGTGATTGACACTGTCATGTAAGCAGTGTCCTTCATTCCCAATCTTCCATGGAAAATATGTCTGGTCATGGGTAAATATTACCTTACTTGGAAATAAGTGAAGGTTGGCAACAGGAAAAACATCCAGCCATAAAAAATCTTCCCCAGTGAGTTCTGTCTGTCCCATACAATTTTGGAAAAGTGGGTATTTAAACAATGATGATGATGATATATAAGAAGGGTATCCACCCATGATTGGTGTATCACTGCTACTGTTCTGGTTGATTGCACTGAAAATGCTTTTGTTAACAACTGATTCTGAAGGTGTCAAATTTGAAAATCTTTGTTGAAGTTGAATAAACTTCTCTGTGGTACAAATCAGCACGTTTAGCTATTAACCCAATGGTCAAATTTCTCAAGGCAGTGCCCCCAGCATAACTGCAGTCTAATGACTGAAACATTTCTCTGACCACTTTTTCCTTTATTGTTTTTGTTGTTGATACTATTGACTTTTCCTTCAGTATTCAAAGCAGATGACCACTGATGTCTTCTCTTCTCTCTGGTATTATCTACTGTTTTCATAAAAACAGTGCCAGTTACTTGCTGAGCAGACACTTCTCTCTCTGTTTGTTTCAATTAGACACTCTTTCATTCTAGGTGTATTATATTTATCTTTGGTGAATATTATTTCTTCAAGGGATCTTTGTTTTTTGGGTTTTTTTTGGTTTTTTAAAGGAAATCTAACAATTTTGCAAAACAAAATTTAAAATCCAATTTTACCCAATCCCTCTGATGAGGTGTGGGCTTCAAGTAAAATGGAAAATCTCACCAAAAAGAAGTGGCTTTCTTCCTTCATATAGATAACAAGCATTATTAAATCAAACACCACCCAATTTCAGGGGAAAACATGAAAAACATGAAACCTTTCTTGTTAGTGTTGATCCTGTTTGTGACTTTTGTGGTGCACCTTGAAAAACAAATGGATGTTCTAAGTTCCTCAAATGTATAAACTAATCGCTACGATAGACTTGGTCAGTATTAGTACTGGGTCGCATGCAAGAAGTCTGAATCCCATATGAAAAGAACTGGTGGGAATATAAACCTGCCAAAGTAGTAGAATATAAAGATGTCACTGTTCTTTAGGACTTTAGTATTCAAACTGAGTGAGCTATTGAGGCCAATAGACCAGGTACTGTGGTTAAAAAATCACATTGACAAAACATGTTTGATCACTGCAACACTCCTGTAAAATCATCTGAAAAGTTAAGTAAATACAAGGAACTTGAAATAGAAGTCTCAGAAATGTGGCATCTAACAACTGCTCTCGTTCTCATGTCCACAGATGTAGCTGTATGGTAAGAAGCTTGCTTCCAAACCACAGGGTTCCAGGTTCAGTTACACTATAACCCCAGGCCAACCAATTCTTTGTGAGTGGACTTGAGAGATAGAAACTGAAAGAAGCCCATCATGTGTGTGAGTGTGCCTGTGTTTGCCCTTGCCCTATTGCTTGACAACCAGTGTTGGTTTGTTTATGTCCCCATAACTTAGTGTTTCAGCAAAAGGACCAATAAAATATGTACTGGACATAAAAAAAAATATTGGGGTCGATCTGTCTGCCTAAAACACTTGAATGTGGTGCCCAACATAGCTACAGTCCAATGACTTAAACATGTAAAAGATAAAAGATGCAATTACTGATCCAGATTCATTGATGGATGGGTATTCCATTTAAGGTACGCCAGTAACTTAGGGGTACTTTAACATGAAAGTTTAATTTTTCTTTGTTTTTATTCTTTTAGATGACCACGATGTATGGAACCAGTCCCTTGATGCTGAGATTGTCAACTTAGAAACTGCCTTGTTATCATCAGACAAGGTGACAACAGCCTTGACTGAAATGGTGCTGAAATCTTCACCAAGCTCTCAGAAACTGCCTTCTGCTGTCCAAACCTTAAATGATGGCCTGTCCTGTGTATCAGCAATTTCTAGACTGTCTCCACGCAACCCAAGAGGTTGTGAAAAAGTGCTGCAGCTGATCAAAGATACGAGAGGTGTGCTTGTTGTGGTTTTGTATTGTTGCAGATCATTAGTATTATAGGTTTCAAATTTTGGCACAAGGCCAGTAGTTTCGGGGAAGAGGGAAAGCCAATTAAAACAACCCCAGTGCTCAACTGGTACTAATTCTATCGATCCTGAACGAATGAAAGGCAAAGTTAATCTCAGCAGAATTTGAGCTCAGAATGTAAAGATGGATGAAATGCCGCTAAGCATTTTGCCTGGTGTGCTAATGGTTCTGCTAGCTCGCTACCTTCATTACTGCCACCGCTGCTGCTACTACTACTACTTCAAGGGCGGAGAGTCAGCAGTCATTAGTGCATTGGGCAAAATGCTTAGTGGCATTTCTTCTAGCTCTTTATGTTCTGAGTTCAAATTCCACCAAGATCAATTTTGCCTTTCATCTTTCCGGGGGTCAATGAAATAAGTACCAGTTGAGCATTAGTATCAATGTTATTGACAAACTCTCTTCCACTTAAAAATTGCTGGCCTAGTGCTATAATCTGAAACAATATTTTTACTACTACTACTACTACTACTGTCATTACCATTATCACTCCTACCACACCCACTACTGTCATTATCCCTCAAACATCACCAATCATCTTTTCATTACTACCACCACTGAATCTCTCTCTCTCTCTCTCTCTCTCTCTCTCTCTCTCTCTCTCTCTCTCTCTCTCTCTCTCTCTCAGACTTACATAAAATCTCGCTATATGTATATCCAACCACCAAAAAATTAGGTGCCACTGTTTTTGCCCTTCTCTGTTGGTTTAATAGGTTGGATGATTCAGTGTCCATTCTGTTATCTTAGAAACTATTGAGACTAAGAAGTTCCAATTCTATTTTTATCAATAATTCTTCAATTACTAAATAAAAATATTTTAATTTTTATTTGCTCTCAACCACCACTCTCTAATAAAAGCCAAGAATCTGGTACATTAGGTTTTTCATTTACCACTGCAATTATGTCCTCACACTCCTCATCTGATAGAGAACACTGTGACCTTGAGTGGTTGCCCTCATCAAGCTACTGAGGTTGTCATTGGTGCTATCCTGGACTTGACAGACAAACTAACTCAGTAATCTTGATGATGTCTCATCATGGAGGATGTTTCTTTCTCTCTTCATTTTGGATGATATTTCCCTGTCGGTGGCCTCCAATTTTTTCTTGAGCTTGAATGCAAAGGACTTAACCATGTTCAAAAAGCTGATGGTCTTCAGATCACTGTGGTTAACAGCTAGAGTAACAGACAAAGCATGCCTTTTCGTTTCCTCTATCAGACTGGAACCTGCCCTGTGGGTGCTGTCAGTGTGTCTGGGAGAGAACTGAGAAAGTTGATATTTAGTGCATGCAGTTTAATATTGCATTAGATCATCTTATATTAATAACTTGCTAGAGTTTGTTCACATATACCCAGTGAACTCTGTATTTAAACCAGTTCTATCCAATGTGTCTTAGAGTATGTGATAGCAACATTAAGTATACTAACTAGTTATATTTTAGTATGTCATGTGGTGTGACACAGATCACACCTACATTGGTTTCAAATTTTGGCACAAGGCCAGCAGTTTCAGGGGAGGAGTTGAGCCAATTACATCGACTCCAATGCTTAACTGGTACTTATTTTATCAACCCCAATTGGATGAAAGGCAAAGTCATTTGAACTCAAAACTTGAAGATGGAAGAAATGCTGCTAAGCATGTTGCCCAGCATGCTAACAATTTTGCCAGCTCACCACCTTAAAGATGACACCTTTAGTAAGTAGAGAAACCATCTGTTCAATGTGCTATGTGAGGTGTGTGACATCTGCATTATGTGTTAGGTGACAGCCGATAGCCACATTAAGGATAACAGATCAGCTGTATTTATTGTTGTTGTGTGACAACCATAAACGTAATATAAAATGACAAAAGAAACATGATCCCACATCGTTGGTACACAGCAGATCTATTTGCTGCCTGTAATAGAACAAGTTTCAAATATATCCAACATGGATTTCAGTTGACTGTGGCCATTCTGAAGTACTATTTTCAAAGGTGTAGTCAATTACAGTGATTCCTGTTTTTATTTCACCTATTCTGGCACCTATTCTCTTGATTTCAAAGGGATAAAAAGCAAAGTGAACTTGAGCAGAATTTAAAGTAAGAAAGTAAAAAGACGTAACCAAATACAAAATATTAGATCTGATTCTTTATTGATTCTTCTTTCCACCTACCACACGAAGAGAACAAAGTCCTCTGATTCATTTGTCAACATTTTCGGTTATTATAAGTCGGATATCTCTCCCAATTATGTAATATAGTTAATGGGTAGGGCTATGTGTTTTTTTTAATTAATTTCTTTATTTTCATTTTATATTTTTGTACAGATGAATTCCGCATAAAAAAGCAACGTCTTGACATATAAGAAAAGAATAATTTGTGGCTACAACAGAATAAACCACATTTCCTTCTTGGTAACACATTGACCATATACAAACATCAGTTATTTACAGTTCCCTTTAATGACATGTGGAACAAGTATCAACCAATCACAGTTCGTATTAAGCATCATTTAGTAGAAACAACAACCAATTAGAGTTTGTTTGAAACATCACATGTGATAGAAATTTACACCAATCACATAAATCTATAAATAATAGCATGTAAAATATTGGGTTGGAAAATCCGTTTGGCATAGAAAAAGTCAAAGGCTGCCCATGGGACTCGAACTCCTTTTTTTTTTCTGTTGCCTCGCAGGCAGTCTTTGACCTTTGATATCCAAAAGGGTTTCTTCAAGTCAATATTTACATGCTGTTATTTATAGCTTTATGTGTTTCAAGATTCACTGTTCCAAAAAAGGATTATTTCACATTCTCTCAAAAGTTTATGTTGTCAGCAACAAATTCTTATGATGTCATGTCTTATATCAATATCACATGAGATAGAAGTAGAAACCAACTGCAACTGCTTCATAATGCCAATGTGAGCCAATATTGAAATAGAACAAATATGTAGAAGTTCCAACCAATTGCAGACAGTTTCAACATCATTCATGAAATAAATAATAACCAGTTGTGATTTATTTTTATAATTTCAACCCATATCTTAATTACCAATCAATTAGAATTCATTTCGACATTGTGATAACAACACCAGCACAAGACAATGGCAATGGACTTCTTCAATAAGAACAAGATACACAATTTTAACAATATGATTCCATAATATCATTATTGAAAAATAGAGAGGAAAACAAGGCTTAAAATAAATTATATGCAAATAACAAGAAAGCAACTCAAAAGATATCATTCTGAGAAAAATAAATCAAACTTTATTTTAAAAAATCCCAAATTTCTCTGACCAAGAGGAAATTTTTTATTTATGATGACCAAATTCATATTCGAATTTCTTAACTATTTTAAATAACTCTATTTTTCAATGAAATCTTATGTTGTGTTATCATCCCTGATAACATTTGAATTTAAATTATTTTACAGATTGTAAATTAAAAATTGATTTTTAAAGACATTTTAATAATCTGTGTATGTATGTATCTGTACATATGTATGTATGTATGTGTGTGTGTATGTATATATATATATATATATATATTTACATATATATATATATATGTATATGTATATATATGTATATATATATGTATGTGTGTATGTATATATATATATATATATATATATATATATATAGCAAGTGAGAGAGAGAGATAGACATTATGTAATATATGTAAATATATAGACTATTTTATCTGGTTTACAGACTAATTTACGTAACTCACTGTTTTAAGTGGGACAAACTATTTTATATGATCCACAAACTATTTTGTGTACCCCACCCACCGACTGCCTATTTTATGTGACTCTCAGAGTATGTTACCTGGTTTACAGCATATCTTAAGCGACTGACATTCAGGTTATTTCATGGATCACAGATTATTTTATGTGATACCCCCATCCCTGTTATGTTCTCACATGCTATTTGTCCCCCACACTATTTTACATCGTTACTTGATCATCTCTGATATGTAGTGTCAGATGTGAAGCAGTATTTTTTATTCATTGATCTGATACACCCAAAGGATCAAGTGGGAGCTGTCAGTCCTTCCTAACTTATTCTACTTACAACATAAATATATGGGCTTTGTATATGCTTACTTACTTGCTTATAGCCGTCAGTCAATGTTGACGCTGACGTTGTCCTCTAGGGGTCTTATCCTACATTTTGTGAATTGGTGGATGTGAAAACAGTCCGATCTTGGAATGGCATGCCCTTGAACACAAATGACAAGGGAAGTTTCCCATAATGTTGTTGGTGAGTCTGAGATGATGTCGATGTCTCTTTTCCTCAAGTTTCTTACATCAGATTAGTTCAAAGTGTGCAGCTCCTTCGTCACAGAGGGTGCACCAGGTTTGCTGGTTTCAAGCAAAGTGCTCAAGTTGCGCCGGTTGAATGTTGCAGGAATTGAAAACAAGCCTAAGATGGTCCCTGAACCTCTTCTTGGGTCCCCCGTGCAAGCGTATATCAGTTGATAGCTCTCTGAAGAAGACCATTTTCGGGAGATGATTATCAGGCATCTTGATAACATGGCCAACCCATCTTAGAAGACAGTGTATGATGATGGCTTCAATGCTGGAAATTCCTGCTTGCCCAAGAATTTCTGTGTAGGGGACCTTATCTTTCCAAGTAATGTGTAAAATTTGTTGGAGACAATGAATGTGAAATGACTTTAGCTTCTTTAGATGATGGCAGTATAAGGTCCAGCATTTGCAGCCATACAGTAATGTTGAAATGACAACAGTGCGATAGACAGCAATCTTAGTGGCAAGTCTCAGATTTCTGTTTAGAAACGCTCGTTCTTGAAAGTGTCCAAAGGAGGAAGAGGCAAGGTTGATCTGTCATAGGATGCCAGCTTCAACATGTCCATTTTATGATATGACAATGCCTAGGTAGATAAAAGAGTCAGCATTTGATTTATATATAGTTGTGTTGGTGGATGCTTTTGATTAAAAAACGTTTGCATGATCTTGGTTTTTTTTTTATGTTGATGTCAAGACCTCGACGAGCATAAGCCCCACACATGGCGCTTAAGGGGAGCATGAGCCCCACACATGGCGCTTAAGGGTCGCTGGAGTGGGGTTGTTTCATGAGCAGTAGCAGCAGCAGCATCTGCATATTGGAGCTCAAAAATCTTGCGATGTTGATGTCAGAATTTTCACTTTGAACCAGTGGGTGTTGAAAATACTGCCATCAAAGCAGTAATGGATTCTTGTGCCATTATTGGGACCAACTTGGACCCAGAAGAGGAGAGTTACAGCTACTAGGTCGATGCTGAACAAAACGGGAGCAAGAACGCAGCCCTGTTTGACTCCCAGTTTAACATTGAATTGTTCTGTAGTGAAACCTCTCTCTCAGCCATTCAATCATAAATGATAACGAAGCTGCTAACATCTAGCCTTCGGTTGCCTTGGACCCTTCTGTCCATCATCCTGATTGGTTTTTATTTGCGCGGCAATTGTCCCCATGTTCTGCTTGCTAAGGGGGCATTACATCCAATCGTGGCTTTGGGATAAAGTCACGTGAGATAGAGTTTTTCTGGGTTTCCGGTGAGCCCTTTTTCACCTATAAATAAGCCCGATCCAACGACGGCAATCGTCTTCGATTCTAGTTCTCTCACAGGTCTGGTCGCTGACCACACATATACAGAACACAGCTACAGCCAGTTCCAGCACCGACGTCTTCACCACCAATGTACTGTCTACCATTGTCGTCGCCAGCAACACCAACATCAACAAGCTCGGTTTTATCTTGACACTGTTGAGTGGAATATTTTCCACTCACGAGCAACATTCAGAACTAACCAGCCAGAATATACCGTATCAGGTAAAATGGTCACAGCATCCGACGCTCAACACACATATTGTGATTCCACAGCTCTGCTACTTGGCCACAACTTCCTGCGTATGAACATTCTATCTCCTTGTGTAACTCTAATACGAACTGGTATTTCTCTATCTCAGTGTTTTAAGACTTTTTACAGTCTATGTTACAGACACTCTTTCTAGCTTCTGTGTTTCCTCTCATTCACACGCACACTTGTACTCTCACATATTGTACACACACTATTGTTTATACGACTGTCCATCACTTCACATTGTTGTATACATTCTCTTGTACACAAAGGCCTGATTTATCTAGTTTTAATTTTATATGTCGCATGCACGCACACACAGACAAATAGTTTCACTTTGTTAAATAAATTTATTCTCATTATATATCTAACGGTTGAGTTTGTCCTAAGTTCTTTTACTGGCACAATGGCTTGCGTATCTCACGATGAGCCTACTCTCTATATATATATCTTATTTTGTGTTTGACCGTGCAACATGGTAAAAAGGAGCCTTTTCCCATCTACGTCGCCATCTCCTTTGGTTCGCACGGTCGAAGTATTACAGTTCTAAAGATGTTCCACTGAGAGAGACTCTGGCTAGGATTCCATTGTGGAATTTTCAGATGATAGTAAAAGGGGTTGCAGGACAGCCAAATTTTGTAAGAAGTTTCCATAAAATTCCATGATTAACAGTGTCAATCATGAAGTATTGTTCTCTGCATTTTTTGAGAAGTAAGCATGCAACAAATATCATATTAATTGTGCTTCATTCAGGTCTGAAACCACTTTGAGATACAGGGAGGATACACCCTGACACAAAGATGAGAAGATGGTGGAGAATAATGTGTGCAAGGATTTAGTCAGCCACATCCAGAGGAGGGATGCCTTTGCTGTTACCGCAGTTGGATTGGTCGCTTTTTCTTTTGTAAATGCAAATGATGTTGGCATTCTTCCAGCGCTCAGGAATTTTTTTATTTTTCCAGAAGAGACCTAGGAAAGAGTGAAGATATGACTTAAGTTGTGGTTCGCTGTATTTGTAAACCCCTTCAGGGACACCGCCTTATTTTCCATATTGCGATGCATTTCTTGTGGAACTGGAAGAGCTGAAAGAGCTGGGTAGGCAGTAGCAAGGTTTACTTGGAGCTCAATCTGTTTCATTGTGCTGGAAAGACTGGCCACATTGAGTTTGGAAAACACTTTGCTTTTTCTGGCCAGTGGGAGGATTTGAAGACATATATGTGCATGAATCATGTGGTGATCGGAACAAATTCTGCACCATGCATGGATTTGTTATGGAGGATATCTTTCTGATGATGTTGATGAACAATCATGTAATTGAGGAAATGTCACATCTTGGGTGTTTTCAGGAGAACTTGTATTTAATGAATTTACTGGAAAATGATGTTCGTAATCATGAGTTTGTGCTTAGCACACAGGTGCAAAAGGCAAAGACCATTGGTATTCATTTTGCTTGTCTCATGAGAACCGAGAACTTTGGGCCAGATATTTACATTGGAACCGACTCTTGCATTGAAGTCACCAAGAAAAATAAATTTGTCTGTGTGAGGTATCCTTCTCAAAGCCGAGTTAAGAGACTCGTAGAAGGCGTCTTTCACTTCTTCATTAGTGTCTAATGTGGGGGCATAGACACTGAGGATAGTGGCATGTACTTTGTTACAGAAGGGAATTTGGAAAGTCATCAGCTGTTCACTTATACCAGTTGGAATCAAAGAGATGTTCTTCTGTAATGACAAATGGATGGCAAATCCTAAACCATGAATTATATTTTTACTTTGAGGAAGGCCATTTCAGAAGTGTGTGTATCCCTCATCAGCCTCAGTGAGAGAGCCTTCATCAGAGAATCTTGATTCACTGAGTGCAGTGATATGCACATTGTATCATTTGAGCTCAGAGGTGATGAGTGTAGTCCTACGGTGAGGTTGACCGTGGTCATTACAGTCTATCAAGGTTCATATGTTCCAGGTGGCAAAAATGAGAGGTCTTGAGGATTTTCTTTTTAATCTTCAACCACAGTGTGGGATGGCCTGCTTGGTGCAGTTTCCTGGCCAAGCAAAAAAGAGCTGGTGTCTTTTAGACCACATTTTCTAGGCCCCTCCTCAGCTGAGGCAGGCAGTGTGAGTCCTAAAAAGGTACACCTAGACACACAGGTAGGACACCAATCGGTGCACAGTCCCAGGGTCACATCAAGCTAGTTGTCTGGCATGTGCTGCCTACATGCAGGATCCAGACCAAGGGCTTCCGGCATCATCCAGTACCTGACCCCGTCATCTGTTGCTCATTGCCATAGGACTTAATTGGGGAGATACCGGGATAAGAGGTGTGAGAACAAAGCAGTGGAGTTGTTTAGGTTGGTAATGGGAGCGCACAGTCCCATTTGCATGCACTTCACCCCCATCTAACCAATTTCCTCTACAAAATAGGGATAACAGTGGCCTGTTGGAGAAATGAGCCCCACAAGGTGGAGTGACTGTTGCAGCAGGTGTCACTGGCCATTCTCTACAGCAATGCCATCATGGTCATTACTGTGGGGCACGGCTGGACTCACAATTTGTTCTGGGGTATTTAGCCCATCACCCTTCTTCCCCCCCCCCCCCCAACATCTGTTGCTTTACTCCCCCCCTCATTTTCTTTCCCTTGTTTTCCTTATCTCTCTTTTTATTTTCTGTTTCTTTTTATTTACTTCTCTCCTTTCTGACTGTTGATGGCGATTGGTGTTCCAGGCTTCAGTCTCTTAGAAACCTTGTCCAAAATGCTATTCCCTGAAAAGCAAGCTGGGTGCAAGTAGAAGGGGAGGGGGGATAAAGCTGGATAGAAATGTGAGGGAAGTGAGCAGTGTATGAATTCTATAAATTTATTCCACACAGGATGTAAACCATTTTTGGGGGTGAATTCTTAGAAGCTCTTAAATACATCCAACAGTTAACACTCCCAGAATGGTAAGTACGAAATAAAAGAATTAATTTCTAATTCCAATCTTGACATAATTTTTTTGTTTTTCTTCAATTTTTCAAAAATTTGTTATTCTGCTATGAATTCGTTTATTGCTTTAACTCCTACTTCCTCTTTGAGAATTCTAAGAATTGTAGAAGGAGGTGGGGATGGGGAAACCCAAAATAATCAGAGGATAGTGATTGGTTGTTTTTGCAGGCGGGGGGGGGGGGTTCATCCTGGAGCCTGGTTGTCCTGATGAAGTCATAGTGTGGCATGGGTGGCTGATGCATTGTTGTAGTTGTCATCTAATCATCATCATCATCATCATCATCCTCAGTGCTGTTATAACCATTGTCATCATTTCAAATTAACTGTCATTGCCTTGTTTATCATCACCATCACTACTACCACCACCATCACCATCATCATCATCAATATCATAATCGTTATCATCATCACCAACATTATTATTGTCATCACCAATATCATCATCACCAACATCACTGCCATAATCAACATAATTATAAACATCACCACCACCTTTATCGTCAGCAGCATTAGCTGTGACATTTTCCAACTACTACTACTACTACTATTACTACCACCACCAACCAGCAAGCCAGCCAGTTAGTGAACATCTATATGGTTGTTCAACCTGCTAGAAATAGTGACCAGATCTTCCTCAAATCATACCATACTATCTTTAAAAAGTTAAAAACCAATCTGTAGCACTAAATACAAAGGGAAAAAAAGAGAAGATGGTCTCAATGCATACAACTGCTTGATTAAGGTTTACCAAGGGTTAAACAACAATAACAACAATAATAGCACCATCATCATCATCATCATCAGCTTCACCATGTACATCATCTAACCCATGACTCAACAATAATACTTAAACAGGATCTGATATTGCGTTATATAATAATGTTAGGGTTAAAGGTTGGTTTTAAATATCTCCTGTTTTTCTCTTCCACTCCTCCAAACACTTTTTGGCCAACAATAGAGTAGAGGAGAAGGTGAGTCTTTGATCTGCTAGAAATAGCAACCAAATCACCATCTCAGCAACAGCATTATGATCCAAGTTTTCATTCGGAGTTACTGTGCTCTGAGACAAGTATATTTCCTTTTTGGCATGGTTTCTATGGTTAGATGCCTTCCTTAAACTTTATAGAGTGTATTGGGTGCAAATTTATCATAGCACTTTCACTAGAGAGGTTGTCATGTTCTTGGCCAGACTGAAGGGTCTTGTCAAACCTACATCATCTTTGTTCACCAATTATTTTACAGGGTGCTCTTAATTGTAGATTACCTTGGCTTCATCACTAATGAGATCAGATTGTATCGTCCAAGTTTAGAGTCCTCCTTCAACTGACACCCCATCAGCTTAAAAATAAAAGATCACATTGGTTAGTGAGTCCTGGACATCTGGAAGGAAAAAAGGACTACTATGGCTGGAATACCTTTGATGACAGGTCTACTCAAACAGAGTTGACCAAGGGTTAAACAATAACAACAACCACACAACCCACACAGATACAACCAGCTTATGCTATTGTCTTCTGCCCTTGATAAATTGTCCGACATCTTTAAGATCAAGAACTCTCGCTCCTGTCAAAGAATAATAATTTACAATTTTAACCAATTTTGCCACCTCATCCTCCGTCTCATCATCACTATTCAACATCCATGTTCCATGCTAGTATGGATTGGATAGTTTGACAGGATGTGATGCGTCCAAGGACTGCATCAGGCTCCAGCATCTACTTTGACATGATTTCTACAGTTGGATGCCTTTCTTAACATCAACCATTTTACAGTGTGTGCTGAATGCTTTTCTGCACCACTAGCTCTAGTGAAGATGAGATGCAGTTTGCAAGTCTATGAATCCCAAGGGGCCAACTTTGTGCTAGAAGATGAGGGGCCAATGATGGGTAAATGTAAGAGAGAAGGAGCTAGAGTGGAACAAGTTTCTTGCTGTAGTGGAACCACATGAAATTTATGAACACATTCCACATATCTCTACTACTGTTGCTCAGTGTAGGGTACACTTTACTAGCCACTGCTGTCATGCTTAACAACAGGCCCTATCAGATGTTATATCTTGGAGATTTCCACATCCTCATAGAGGATGACGACCACTCATCTACACTAATGTTATTAAGAGAGACACATAGCATGAAATTGAAGTCCTGCCAAAACTAATGGGGGACAGAAGTACCTGGCATGAAGTTATGAAGCATCTTCCAAGAAGAAGAACATTTAATAGGTTTGATCATCAGTCACCATATTGCCAGGTGTATACATTGTATCTAACTGGGTTTCAACTAGGAATCTTTTTATCTCTGAACTAACACCAGTAACACTCTTATTCACTAGGTCACACACAGTACCTCCAAGACTCTTTCTGGGACCCAGGAATTGAGAAGAATGCTTTCAAAATTCAAGAAGGTTCTGAAGTTTTCTTTTTAGGGCAGATCCTAGAAGACCACTTTGGTTTTCAGCACCCCAGACCGATGTACAATCTGACCCTTCTTCTTATAGGCCCTGGCCACAGATATGCATTACTAACATAGTTTAGAAATAAAGGCTCTCTGTATAAACTTATAAACTTATCCTGGAATAAGATACTTGATGATGATCAGGGATCAAATTGGTTGTGGAAAGAAGCTTGCTTCCCAATCACATGGTTCCAGGTTCAGTCCCACTACATGGCATTTTGGGTAAGTGTCTTCTGCTATAGCCTCGGACCAACCAAAGCCTTGTGAGTGGATTTGGTAGGCGGAAACTATAAGAAGACTATCATATATATATGTGTGTTTATATTTATGTGTATATCTTCACATTTGTGTTTGTCTTCCCCCACCCCCACCCCCACTTGACAACTGGTGTTGGTTTGTTTATATCCCCACAACTTAGCAGTTTGGCAAAAGAGGCCAATAGAATAAGTATTAGGCTTTAAAAAAACAAGTTCTGGTGTTGATCTGTTTGACTAAAACACTTCAAGGTGGTGCTCCAGTATGGCCACAGTCAAATGGCTGAAACAAGTAAAAGAATAAAAGAATAGGCACAAAGCCAAAACTTTTGTAGGGAGGGGGAGAAATTGTTGATTATATTGATCCTATTATTTGACTGGTTCTTTAGTTTATTGATCTCGGAAGGATGAAAGACAAAGTTGACCCCAGCAAGACTTGAAATCAGAATGTAGAAGTACATAACTAAATATTCTGCATAGAATTTTGTTTATCAGCCATTCTGTCAATTCCGACAATCCAAACACTCTTGTAAAAGTAAATTTAAAATTAAAATGTTTCCTCTTCAAAGATGGTGTTCTATCCATCTTCTCTACCCACTATTCCTGGGAGGATCACGGGAGGCACCTCCTCCATAGGATCCTGTCAGAAGCATCCATCATTAAACTCTCCCACTGGATTCTCAAGCATGACCGACTGAAACAATGGATATTATCTGACCATCTCATTCTTGGTCTACTCTTAGATCTCCTGCTGGATTGCTCAACTTGAAGAATCTATTTTGTGATTCTTTCCTCTGACATTGTAATCACATGTCTATAGTACCAGAAACTCCTGATCTTTGAATGATTCACCCTGCCTAGTGACATTACTCCAGAGAACCATTTCTGCTGCTTATGTTCACAGTTGTACTCATTCGGTCATTACCCAACTGACCATAGCTTAAGATAAACATGAAAACCAGATTGAAGAGAGCAACTTTGGCTTTTTACCCACCTCTCCTCTTCTGCTTGCTTTCTAGACTTCAAGAAGGCATATGACTGCATTCCACAGGACATACAGTGGAGGGTTCGGCAGGAGTTTGGGATTATAAACTGCTTCTTGTTGCTGTGAAACGCCCAGATGTTTGTTTGTGTAAATGATGCTAAGTTGAAACTTTTCAATGGAGGAGTTGGGCTTTAGCAGGGATGTATAGTGTCACCTCTCCTTTTCATTATTTTCATGAACTGGGTTGACATATGCAGTCAATGTGGGAGTGATATCACAATCAATGGATGTAGGATTACTTGGCTGATATTTGCAGGCAACATGGTAATACTTGGCACACCAGAAGATGATCTCCAACGTGCACTGAATGGGTTTACTGGTGAGTGGTGTAGAAAAGGGATGAGATGGTACTGATAGACTAAAAATGATATTAACTTATTAACAGCACATCTCAGTCATTTAAACATTTAACTAAAACAAAATTGGCTTTAACTGAATCCACCAACACCACCAGGTTGTTGAGGGTCTTTAGCACAGTTCACTCTGTTGCAATATTTAGGGCTTGATTTCCAGTTTGAAGATAATTTCTTCACTCCTTACCACCAGTCTGAATAAATTAAGGACTATAGGGGTCACCTTCTCCTTCCTGACTAAGCAATGATAAAAATATGAAAAACAAAAGAAAGATACAGAGAGATGAGAATGAGGTGACTCAAAGATTCAGTGCCAGACAATGATTAAGAACTTTTGGACAATTTTAATGAACAAACATTGGAGCAAAACATTAAAGAAGACTGCAGATTATGGAGAATCTTCAAGAACTTTCACTGCTTCAATATGTCACCACCACCACCACCACTGTCACTATTTGAAGAAAAAACAACGTGGGAGATCTTGTTTTATAAGTTATGCCAGTGTATGTGCTTTTCTTCAGGGAGAGGAAGGGTGGTCCTTTACTTCCCTTTTTTTTTTCTTACAATTTTTTTTTTTGCTTTTTCACAAGTATCCAAGAACACTTGACCTCATACATTCCTGCTTCCACCATCTTCTTCTACATCTCTTCATCCAATAAAGTCATCAGTAAATGTACATCTGGCAGAGGTGGGAACGGGGGGGGGGGAGAGTTATAAGGGAAGGAATTATATATGTTTGGATTATATCAACTGACTCATATTTCAGAAAATGTCAAGTGATTAGGTTAAAATATGTTGGTCTGAAAAAAAATCTAATATCAAATATAATAGAGTGGTTGTATGTTGGTAATGGTTGGGAGAAGGGGATAATGGAGATGGGAGTGACAGTGGTGGTGGTGGGAGTAATGACAGTAATATCGGTGGTGGTGGTGGTGGTAGTGGTGGGAGTAGTGACAGTGATAGCAGTGGTGGTGATGGTGGTGATAATATCAGCTGTGGTGGTGGTAGTGGCTGGAAAAGATGATAATGGTGGTGGTGGTAGTTGTGACAGTGGTGGTGGTGATAGTGGTGTTAGTGGTAGTTATGTCTGAAGGTGGTGGTTGTAGTTGTAGTGCTGTTGTAGTTGTGGTGGTGATCATTGTGTTAATTACATTGGTGGTATTGGTAGTGGTGAGAGAGAGTTGTTGATGGTGGCAATAAAAATAATGATGAGTTTGAAATAGCAGTTTTAGTAGCAGTATTTGAAGTGGTAGAAGAGTTGTAATTTATGATGATGATGATGATGATCGTAGTGGTATTGAGACGGTAACTAAGATTGTTGTTGTTGTGAAAAGTTTCAGACCAATCTTGATCAGTTGTGTCTTTGATCAAAAGCATTGATGAGAACTATTCCAAAAGCAAATCCCAGTTCAACTGGACCAACATTTATGGACAATACAGATAAAGCAGATTGGTGAAAGGAAGGGCATCACATGTCTAAAGTCAATTGACTTTATTTACCAAATCCACTGAAATTGTTGACATTGTTTTGTTCCAATGTTATGCTTTATTACAGAATATCATTGGACGCCTTCCTCTCACCAACCCTTACCTGTTTCCAAGCGAGGTAATATTTCCCCAGAGTCAGATGTTTTCGCAGAATATTGGAACTGAATGACATTCATATGCAACAACTATGTGATGCCAAGGAGACACAAACATACACTCACAGTTGTACATGCATATATATATATATATATATATATATATATATATATATATATATATATATATATATATATATATATATAAATATATAAAAGGTTAGCTGAGTTAGAGGTTAAAATAACAGTCTAAGGGATAAAAGTAAATGACTCGTTTACTTAACGTCCCAAAGCAATACACAAGCAAAATGGTATGATTACAATCACATTCAACTTTTCCTTTTTCTTCTCTAGGCTCGTCTTTTTTTTATTTATTCTTCACTCTGATGAAGCTCCATGTTTCAGATCAGTTTTACTACCAAATATAAATATTTTTTAGCATATCAATGGCAATACCATACAACACTGGAAGCAGAAACAGCTGTTAGATGGGATGCAGTCTGTTTGTGTTGAATTTATAAATAATAATTGATGTAAGTCAATTGTTACTCATCAATATTTCTCCATTTTCTGTTTTCTTTATATATATATATATATATATATATATATATATATGGAGAGAGAGAGAGAGAGAGAGAGAGAGAGAGAGAGAGAGAGAGACATATATATATGTATCAGCATATTTATATGTGTGTATGCACAAAGGGCTTCTTTCAGTTTCCATCTACTAACTTCACTTATAAGGCTTTGATCAGTCTAGGGCTATGGTAGAAGACATATGTCCACGATGCCATTCCGTGAGATCAAATCTGAAATCATGTGCTTGAGAAGCAAACTTCTTAATGACACACAACTACACCTGTCCTTATAGGTTATAAGTTGATCCAGCTGACCCCATTATTCCGTCCACAAGGTTACCTTTCATTTCATTATACACAGAATATTGTCTAATAAAAAACAAATCTAACTTTTACACAAACCATTTACTCCATTTAAGTAAATTTAGCAAGGCAACCTCACCCCCAGCATTAAGAAAAATTCTCAACAAACTCTATGAGAAAACATGGATGCAATTATAACTTGGTCCACACAGTTTGATATCATACACTACTACCTATCAAGCACAACAGACCCTTTTTTAATTAACCCTTATATGCCAATTTATTCTCATCTGTCTTCAAACATGATAAAAACATCTTTGATACCTGGAAATGTTTACACCATTTGATGACATTTGAATAAAAGAGAATCTCAATGGCATCTTTGTTAGCATGGGAAATTTTGACTCTGCAAAGTTAAGTGACTTTGTTGGTCTTTTCCTTCTACACAACATTCAAATTTCCAACCACAACAAAGATCTCTCCAGAAATGATGGACTCATGATCCTCAGAGCTGTGTCCTCTAGAGCTACTAATAAATTTTGAATGGATTAACTTACCTTTAAAAAAGATGATTTGAGCATGACAATGAATACAAGCATTAAATCAGAGAACTCTTTAGATTACCACATCAAGTTTATGCATTACAGAGTGATTGTAAGGAAGAAAAAAACTGAAACACATTCACATGAAAGAATGCAGCCATAATCAAACAGAATGAAAAGTACACGGTTGGCTCTTAAGCCCATCAGAGTTATTTCCCTTGAACTGGTTCCTTTTTTTTTTAGCCACTGATGTGTATGTTAGCATTTAGTAACAACATCTACCTCATCATTACGATATTTAATTCCAGGATAAAGAGAGTATAAGGGTGAGATGGGAATAAAGAGACAGACAGAGAGAGGTACAAGAACTGGGAGGGTGCAGGATGGGAGAGAAGTTGGGCAGGGTTTGTTTTAAAACGTAGTCATTTATAAGCAAATATGTTATAAGTGTGTGTGTATATAAATGCTGAATGTGAGAGAAATATTAACTTCTCATTTATGGTGTGGGAAGCACTAGTGGGGAAGAGTCATCCCTTATACTTAGGATGCGCCTGACCACCTGGTTGATATATACTTGTGTCCGTGAGAACAGGAGGAAAAAACTTTACTTTTAGAGTTCAAGTAGTCCCCTACATAGGGGGAGTTCTTCAACATGATTCTTTTCTCTGTTAAAGTCTACACTTCCTACTACTGTTGAGGTATGGTCTGCACTTTTCAAAGTTCCCACTTGATGTTATATTGTGCAATGTTTTCTGTCAATATCCATAAATGTCTTGCCAATATTGTGACGTCACAGCTCTCCTGGATGTTAAAAGGGAATATGGTTGTTGAGCCTGGATTTGAAGGAGCCTTCTGTTGCACCCATATATTTCCATATATTCATTGCCTGATGAGACTACTTCCACCTCATGCATGATAATTTCTGTATTGCATTGACAAACAGGGAGTATGTATTCTTACATTTACATGAGCAACCTGCCTCTCAGTTACTTTGAGCTTATTTTCTAGAATATTCTTTATATATAATGCACTATCAAGAGACCTTCACAATATGCCTATTGAAAATTTTCCTATACTTTTGTACCCATTACTGCTAGTACATATCAGTTTCATATTTTGGTACAAAGCCAGTAATTTCATGGGAAGGTTTAAACCAGTGATCAACTGGTACTTATTTTATCAACCCTGAAAGGATAAAAGGCAAAGGCTACCCCAGCAGAATTTGAACTCAGAACATATGATGAAATGCCACTAAGCATTTTGCCTGGCATGTCAATGATTCTGCCAACTCACCACCTTGACTGCTAGTATATATGATCTACATATCTGCTGTATCTTATGTGTCTATATTTTGCTGTTATTCTGTTCTTTATTGTGGATAAGCAGAATGCTGCAAACATAGGTCCTAAGGGGAAACCCATAGCTACTGCATCTGTTTGTTTATATAAATCATCTTGTGGGCATGTAAAGGTATATTATTAATTGTACACCTATGAGGGTGGATTGTTTCTTTGTTTTTTATAAGTTTACTGGTATTGAGAGTGGTTTTATTTTGGGGGGTATTTACATATGTTCTTTATGATTCTTATCATTTCTACCCCTGGGACATTTACTAAGCAAGCTTTCTGCATCTGAGGTGGAGATGGTGCTTATTGTATGAGTTCCTTTTAAAATCTGTGAAAATTCCTCAGATGAGATGTCGGCATGGCTGTATGGTTAAGAAGCTTGCTTTGCAACCACATGGTGTCAGGTTCAGTCCCACTGTACAGTACCGTGTGCAAGTGTCTTCGCAAGTGTCTTCTACTTTACCCCACAACCAATGTTTTGTGAGTGAATTTGGTAGATGGAAACTATGTGGAAACCCATTTTATGTATATATACATATATGTGTATGTTTCTTTGTGTCTGTGTATATCCAACCCCCACCTTGATAACCAATGTTGGTTTGTTTATATCCTTGTAAGCTAGCAGTTCATCAGAGGCAACCAATAGAATAAGTCTTATACTTAAAAAATAATGAAAACTGACACCATTTTGTTTGACTGAAACCCTTCAAAGTGATGCTCCAGCATAGCCGCAGTCCACTGACTAAAACAGGTAAAAGATAAAAAGACTCTAGAAGATGGGCCAAATGTCACACACCAAACCATTTGACATTTTATATATTGACATTATTATGTGTTTGGCTTTTGCCTTGTTTTTGTACAAGTCGACTCCAAGTCTCACCCAGAGACCTCAAGCGACAACAAGTTAGGAGTTCAAATTGGCATTAATACTAGGGTGCCATATTTTTGGTTCTGCACAGAGTATTATTCTAGAGAATGTCTATCAAAACATAAGAAAACTAAAAGTTTGTTTTAAAAGTAATTTGGTGATAAGATGATAGTAATAGGTGTTTGCTATTAAGTGCATTTAAAAGTATTTTTAACAATGTTTACAGATTAAAATGTTTTTGGAATCATATAGACAATATGTTTCTTAGGATATGAGCAGTTCCCATGAACACTATTTTAAGAATTTCTTCCATTTTTGGATTTCCTGGTATCTGAGATGGGTAGCAATCAACCCCTTTTGCTGTCATTCCTAGGACACCTATGACAACAGGTATTGTTTTAGTCTTGAGATTCCATATTTTGCCAATTTCTGTTTCAAGGTCTTCATATTTGCTCAGTTTTTGGTAAGTCTTGACAGATACATTTATGTCGATTGGGACAGTTATATATCAATATGGAGGCATGATTTTTGTCTGAAATCCTTTAATGTAATGTCTGGCCTGTTTGCATTTCTCTTTCTGTCAGTTTGAACAGTAAAATTCCAAAGGAGTGAGGTGTAATCATTTTCAAGCACTGGAGGTGGTTTGTGTTCCCACCAGTTTTTATCAAGGGGCAGGTAAGGATCATTAGTACACCAGGCAAAATGCTTAGCAGCATTTCGTCTGTCTTTACGCTTTGAGTTCAAATTCCACCAAGGTCAACTTTATCTTTCATCCTTTCAGGTTCGATGTAATTGACTAACCCCATCCCCAAAACTTTCAGGCCTTGTACCTTTAGTAGAAAGGGTTGTTATTATTATTATTATTATTATGGATCTTTCTGATTTGGCGGGTGCCACTTTTTATTTATGTTTTATTTAGTGTGTTTTCCACTGAAACACTTTCAAACTTCGTATACTTGTATACAGATAAAAATTTTTGTATTCCAAGTTATTTCATATAAAAAATTGTTGTATTTCGGTAATTTCAACCAATCACTGACGTCTATTGAGGTGAAAACAATTACTGCTATGGATTGTCAAAAAAACGTTGTGCAGTGTAATGGGATCTTTTCCCTTGAATAAAATTAGTGCCATTGTTTGTCAACAACAACTATCGGTGGTAGTTATTTATGACATCGTTCATGCGTTTGTACTGGTTTTAGCTTTAGGGTTTTAGGGTTAGGGTTAGGGTTTTAGAGTTAGGGTTCGGGTTATGAGTATTTTGGCAAAAATACTCATAACCCTAACCCGAACCCTAACCCTAAAACCCTAAAGCTAAAACCAGTACAAACACACAAACGATGTCATAAATAACTACTGCCGATAGTTGTTGTTGAAAAACAACGGCACTAATTTTATTCAAGGGAAAAGATCCCATTACACCGCCACAACGTGTTGTTGACAAACCACAGCAGTAATTGTTTTCACCTCAATAGACGTCAGTGATTGGTTGAAATTACCGAAATACGACAATTTTTAACACGAAATAACTTTAAAAAGATAAAATTTTCTCAATAACACTAAGAGTAAAAGATGTTTTATATGACACATTCAACCAGTGTCCCAAGTTTGAAAATGTTTCGTTAAGAAAACAAGTGGCGCCCGCCAAATCAGAAAGATCCATTATTATTATTATTATTATTATTATTATTATTATTATTATTATTATTATTATTATTATTATTGTTATTGTTGTTGTTGTTGTTGTTGTTGTTGTTGTTGTTGTTGTTGTTGTTGTTGTTCATTTTGTTCATCATGTACAAGTACATTTGTATTCATCACTATTTCATTTATTCTATTCAGTTTTTTTTTTAAATTGAAGCATATCTTTGACAATTCTGGAGTGTATTGAATTTATTTTGTGCGTGACTTTTGACCTACTCTATATTTTTTGTGGTGTATTCTTTTGTCATGCTATTTTTGGGTTGATTGAAAATGTAGGATTTTATGTGTCTGAGGGGTTGTTTTGTTTGTGAAATTTTACTATGCTGCATATGTGCTCAGTCAGTGGAAAGTAAGAGAGTCTTATTCCTGTATTTATCACTGTAATTCATTTGGTTAATTTTACTTTTAACTGTTTGGTGTTATCTTTCTTGATTTCAGTGAATTTGTTTTTATCTCTGAATAAATTCTCTTTTATTCATTTACCTGTTTCAGTCATTTAACTGTGGCCATGCTGGAGCACCACCTTTAGTCAAAGAAATTGCCCCACAGGACTTATTCTTTGTAAGCCTAGTACTTATTTTTTCAGTCTCTTTTGCTGAACCGCTAAGTTATGGGGACATAAACACACCAGCATTGGTTGTCAAGCAATGTTGGGGGGACAAACACAGACATACAAATATACACACACACACATACATACATACATACATATATACATATATATATATACATATACATACATACATACATACATACATATATATATATATATATATATATATATATATATATATATATATATATATATATATATATATATATATATACATATACATATATACGATGGGCTTCTTTCAGTTTCTGTCTACCAAATCCACTCATAAGGCTTTGGTCGGCCCGAGGCTATAGTAGAAGATACTTGCCCAGGTTGCCACACAGTGGGACTGAACCCAGTACCATGTGGTTCGTAAGCAAGCTACTTACCACACAGTCATTCTTACTCTAGTGGAGATGCATGGCTTAGCAGTTAGGGTGTTGGACTCATGATCATAAGATTGTGGTTTCAATTCTTGGATTAGGCAATGTGTTGTACTCTTGAGCAAATCACTTCATTTCACATTGTTCCAGTCCACTCAGCTGGCAAAAATGAGTAATCCTACAATGGACTAGTATCCCATCCAGGTGGAGAATATTTACACTACAGAAACTGGGAGACTGGGCCCAAGAGCCTATATGACTTTGGAAGGCTCTTTCTCTATCTTTCTTATATTTTGGTGTTAGGAAGGGCATGCAACTGTAAAAACTATGCTAAAGCAGGCAGTAGAGTTTGGCACAGCCTTCTGGCTTGATGATGATGATGAGGAGGAGGAGGAGGAGGATGACGACAGCAAGGATTCTTCTCTATCCATGATCACAAATATATTATTTTTTCCCTGCTTACAATTTTTTATATTGTTTATCTTTTAAGTCATGTAGTGTTTTTTTTTTTTATTTTATCATTTAATGTTAAATAATAAACTTTTGCTATTTTGTGGGACTTGATTATGTTTGCTGCAAAATAGGGTTTTAAGTTTTTTCTCAGTGTTTATGATGTTTTGGCTACTCTTTGACTTTTTAAGCTTAGAAATTTGACTCCAACTTCTTTTTTGTGTTGGTCCAAATGGAGGTGAAGGCTAGTACCAAGGTTGAAGAGTGTAATTTGGTCAGTATTAAGTGTGAGTAGAGCAATTCTTCTTTTGTATAGTTTGAGTAGTTTCTTTATGTTGTTGTGTTTAATTCATCTAAAGTATACTGTGTTTTATCAAGTGCCATTTCTATAGTCCATCCATTCATCTTCTTTGCCTACTGTTCCTGGGAGTGTCACTGGGGAAAGCCCTCAGGTACCTCCTCCATAGGGTCCTATCAGAAGCATCCATCATTACACTTTCCAACTGGATTCCCAAAGCTGACCATCTGAGACAATGGATATTATCCAACCATCTCATTCTCGGTCTACCCCTAGGTAGATGGTTTGGCTATATGTATCAGCCTTGTGATTCTTTCCTGTGACATTCTGAACACCTGTCTCTAATAGCAGAGCCCATGACCTCTTAATGCTGAGAAGTAGCAGCTCAACCTGGAAAGTCTCCCTGATCCTTGAGCTATGCACCCTGTCGAATAACATTACTCAATGAACTCCATTTGGGGGAACCTCATTTCTATATTGTTTAATAAAATTTTATTGGCTACTTTTTTATCACTTTCTTTCTTTAACTGCATAATTTCAGCTTTTATATTTCTTTTCTCTTGTATTCGTAATTCAATCAATTTCCTCTGGAATTATGTCACACTTCTTGTTTCAATCACTCTGTCATGAATTATCTCCATGCTAGTCTATTTCTCTTTTACTGCCATCTTTCCCCTCACACTTTCTGTCCATTCTCACCCTTATAAAATAGTCTGAGATCCTCTTACACAACTTTCACATCACCTTTTCACTCTACCCCTCTCAATAATTCCTGTCATTAATCCCTTCCCTTTCCCCTATCCCTTCCATACTGTCTCCTTTGAATTAGTAAATACTCTACTACTCTTATTACCCTCCCCACTACCATCCTATCCTAATTATAAATCTCTTCTTGGCTTACTTATTCTCCCTCATCTTACCACCCAGAATCATTGCCAACTTTCGCTTCTGTTCTCCCTCAGTTTTAGGAGCCACTCTGGGCCCCACTAGCCTTGCAAGTTATGAAATGATTTTTGCTAGTGTTGAGGCCTCAAAAAAAGGACACATCACTCTATAAAGTGGCTGGTGTTAGGAAAGGCATCCAGCTGGAGAAACTGTGCCTCGGTAGTCACTGGAGTACGACACAACTCTGTAACTAATCAGAGCCTGTCAAAGCACCCAACTCATAACCAGGCCAGTATGGAAAATGGACAGAAAGAAGCTTGCTTTCCAACCACTTGTTTCCAGGTTCAATCCTACTGTGTGGCACCTTGGACAAGTGTCTTCTACTATAGCTTTGTGTGGACCAAAGCCTTGTGAGTGGAATTGGTAAACAGAAACTGAAGTAAGCCTGTTGTGTATATATGTATATATATATATATATATATATATATATATATATATATATATATATATTTATATCATCATCATCATCATCATCGTTTAACGTCCGCTTTCCATGCCAGCATGGGTTGGACGATTTGACTGAGGACTGGTGAGACCGGATGGCAACACCAGGCTCCAATCTAAATTTGGCAGAGTTTCTACAGCTGGATGCCCTTCCTAACGCCAACCACTCAGAGAGTGTAGTGGGTGCTTTTACGTGTTACCCGCACGAAAACGGCCACGCTCGAAATGGTGTCTTTTATGTGCCACCCGCACAAGAGCCAGTCCAGGGGCACTGGCAACGATCTCGCTCGAAAACCCTACAAGGCCAGTCAGGCGGTACTGGCAACGGTCACACTCAGGATGGTACATCTTATGTGCCACCCGCACAAGAGCCAGTCCAGGGGCACTGGCAACGATCTCACTTGGCTTGCCGGGTCTTCTCACGCACAGCACATTTTCAAAGGTCTCGGTCAGTAGTCATCGCCTCGGTGAGGCCCAATGTTCGAAGGTCTTGCCTCACCACCTCAGCCCAAGTCTTCCTGGGCCTACCTCTTCCACGGGTTCCCTCAACTGTTAGGGAGTGGCACTTTTTCAGGCAGCTATCCTCATTCATTCTCACCACATGTCCAAACCAGCGCAATCGTCTCTCTTGCACACCACTACTGATGCTTCTTATGTTCAGCTTTTCTCTCAAGATACTTACACTCTGACGGGTATGCACATTCACATTACACATCCAGCGGAGCATACTGGCTTCATTCCTTGCGAGCATATGCATGTCCTCAGCAGTCACAGCCCATGTTTCACGGCTGTTCGTACACATGCGTCATACAGTCTGCCTTTTACTCTGAGTGAGAGTCCCTTTGTCGCCAGCAGAGGTAAGAGCTCTCTAAACTTTGCCCAGGCTATTCTTATTCTAGCAGTTACACTTTGAGCGCACCCACCCCCACTACTAACTTGGCCACCCAGATAGCGGAAGCTATCGACTACCTCTAGTTTTTCTCCCTGGAATGAGATAGAAGTTGTTTCCTGTTTGTTTACAGTGTTTATTGCACCTGAACATCTGCCACATACAAAAACTAACTTCATAGTTAATCTGCCTTTGATATTGCTGCACCTCTTATGTGTCCATAGCTTGCACCGGGTACATCTTATAGAGTTTCTACCTACTCCTTTACTGCATACTGAGCAGGGCCATCTACCTGAAGGGGTTTGTGTTTTATCTACCTTCCTACTTATTAGGATTTTGGTTTTTGCTAGGTTGACTCTAAGGCCCTTCGATTCTAGTCCTTGCTTCCACACCTTAAACTTCTCCTCTAGTTCTGATAGTGACTGCGCAATTAATGCAAGGTCATCAGCATAGAGGAGCTCCCAGGGGAAACCTGTCTTGAATTCCTTTGTGGTCGCCTGGAGGACTATGATAAATAGGAGGGGGCTGAGGACGGAACCTTGGTGGACCCCTACCTCTACCCGGAATTCATTACTGTACCCATTTCCAACCTTCACCTTACTGACAGCATCTCTGTACATGGCTCGCACAGCTCTCACTAACCATTCTTCTATCCCAAGTTTCCTCATTGACCACCAGATAAGGGATCGGGGGACCCTGTCAAAGGCTTTCTCCATGTCAACGAAGGCCAGGTACAGAGGTTTATCCTTGGCTAGATATTTCTCCTGCAGCTGTCTCACTAGAAATATGGCATCAGTGGTGCTTTTACCTGGCACGAACCCAAACTGCATCTCATCTAAATTGATTCGCTCCCTAATTAGTTGGGCTATGACCCTCTCCGTAACTTTCATAACCTGATCTAACAGCTTGATGCCTCTGTAATTATTAGTATCTAAAGCGTCACCTTTACCTTTGTAGCAGTTTACTATGGTGCTGCTACACCAGTCATTGGGTATGACTCCTTCGTGTATCACCTGGTTCGTAATACGGGTGACTAGGCTGTAGCCAACACTGCCAGATATTTTGAGCATCTCTGCAGTGATTCCTGATGGGCCGGGGGCTTTCCCTGTCTTCATACTCTTAATTGCTTTATCTACCCTGGTACTGTCAACTCGGATAGCTGGTCCCTCTGTTGGGTCAACATACGGCAGGCTCTCTTTCTCCCATTCATTCTCTTTATATATATAATTCCCTACCACTGCTTGACAACCATTGTTGGTTTCTTTACCTCCTCATAACTTAGTGGATTGGCAAAAGACATTGATAGAGTAGGTACTAGGCTTAAAAACAATAAGTACTGGAGTTGACTCATTTGACTAAAAAGTTTTCAAGGCAATGCCCCAGTCTAATGACTGAAACAAATAAAAGATATATAGACACACACACTTTCTCTCTCGCTCAGTCTCTCTTACACACACGCACGCACGCACGCACGCACGCACACACACGCACGCACGTATATTTATATATTCAAGAGCAGTGGATTAGTAGAATATTTTGGGTGTCAAACAAAATGCCTTGCATTATTCGTTCTGGGTTAAGGCAGTGAGCTGGCAGAATTGTTAGCACACCAGATGAAATGTTTAGTGGCATTTTCGTTCTGAGCTCAAATTCCACCAAGGTCCACTTTGCCTTTCATCCTTTCAGGGTTGATACCAGTTAAGCACTGAGGTTGATGTAATCAACTTTACCCGTCTGCTGAAATTACTGGCTTTGAGCTGAAATCTGAAATCAATATTATACTATTCATTAAGAGGATTTAGTTTTTTCATTTGCAAAATATGCATTTTTTAAAAGACAGTAAAAAATCTGAAAATCAGCTATAATAATAAAATTTTCCGGTCTAATTGCAATGAAGGTATGGTGTTGTGGAGAAAAAAACTGGGGGAAAAAATTACAGAGGTTTAAAAATCGAAAAAATTGTATTTATAGCCAATGGCGAGACAGAAATTTTCTGCGTTTAGCGAAGTCGTGTCAACTTTAAGGTTGTACCCTGTGTAATTTATAGTTTAGCGTCTCTTCATTGTAGGTTTCTAAATAAACAGAAATACCTATTAAAATCAACATGTATCATCTTACTGTTTCTTTTGTCTCTTCATTGATTGTATACTCTTTACTCTTTTACTGGTTTCAGTCATTTGACTGTGGCCATGCTGGAGCACCGCCTTTAGTCAAGCAAATCAACCCCAGGACTTATTCTTTGGATGCCTAGTACTTATTCTATCGGTCTCTTTTGCCGAACCGCTAAGTTACGGGGACGTAAACACACCAGCATCGGTTGTCAAGCGATGTTGGGGGGGACAAACACAGACACAGAAACATATACACACACATACATATATATATATATGGTGGTTGTCTACTCCTTAAACAGAGTTTGACCACCTCCTGCACCTACACCTTAGCCCTTTCATGGCGTCTGATGTGGCTTTTTAAACCAGACAGTGTTTTGAAAAAACACCCACACAGATTGCACCTCTGATTTGCACTACCAATACCTGCAAGTAAGTTCTGCTCATTGTGGATCCTAACATGTCTTTTAAGACCCCCATTGGATTTGCAAACCCTCTGGCACACACCACATTCAAGCGTGTGCACAGACATATAATCAGAATAGCTGGATGAGGTTTGTTTTCCATGGGTTCGCAGGTGAGATTTGAGGCCAGCCAAGGACAGACATGGTCTGTCACAGACTGTGCACACAAAAAGGTCCTTGTCATTCACCTTCTCAGTCTTTACATTTTTCCTTAAATATCTCTTGAGCCCTGCTTGCATCATCCTGGCCTCTTCAAATGCTTTCACTCCACTCCACACCCTTGTTCGCCATCCAACTCGATCTGAAGTGAGGACTTCTATATCTTTTGGAGCCATTCCAATTGACTTCATAGCAGTCCTTATGCCATCCTTAAACCTTTTTTTAGGTTTATGCCGATAACGTTTCCCCTCTGCAAGCTCACCATAAAACAGCTGTTTCGGCATGCGTTCATCTGCCATTCGAACAATATGGCCACACCATCTCAATTATATATATATATATATATATATACATACCTATATATGACGGGCTTCTTTCAGTTTCCATCTACCAAATCCACTGACAAGGCTTTGGTCGGCCTGAGGCTATAGTAGAAGACACTTGCCCAAGGTGCCACGCAGTGGGAATGAACCCAGAACCATGTGGTTGGTAAGCAAGCTACTTACCACACAGCCACTCCTGCGCCTATATGTTTTTTGTCTGCATGTGTTTACGTTATGCGTATTTCAGTATTATGATTACCTGCCATGTATTTGTGTACATCGTTAATATATAAATGGATGTGTGTGTCTGTCTCCAAAACTCCAAAGTTGAGTAACGGTTTCATGTTTGGATTTGTAGACTACGATAAGAATAACACTGGTCAACAAAGAATTTGTCCCAAGACAAAAGAATACCTGTAGCTTATATGTTTTTGCATGCAGAATTCAAGAATAATGTCAAATTATCTGTACTAAGTTCACATATTCCATATTCATAATGCCAAAGAAACTGTATAAACATCGCAAACAACTTTTGCTATATATGAAAAATATGTAAAATATAAAGACAATTGACAAAAAATATCTATAATAAAATCCTAATTGATAAATATAATTTTTTCTTAAAACAAAACATGCAGGTGAAGTAAATCCCATAGTGTGTTCCACTTGCATGCTGTGTATCAACACAGCATGCAGGTGGAAGTACCAGTTGATCACTGGGGTTGATGTAATTGACTTGCCCTCCTCTGAAATTGCTGGCCTTGTGCTAAAATGTGAAACCATTATTTGCTCTAAGTTCAAATCATGCCAAGATTAACTTCACCTTTTAATCCTTTCTTATAAAATAAAGCATCAGTCATATACACACTTGTTGAGGGGCCCCAAATTTCAGCTACAAAACCATTTTCTATGGTAGTTGTAGGTGACGGCGGTGGTGATGGTGGTGGTGGCAGTGGTGGTGGTGGTGGCGGCGGCGACGGTGGTGGTGGCGGCGGCGGCGACGGTGGTGGTGGCGGCGGCGGTGGTGGTGGGTGAGTCCTTTGATTGATTTGCACTTTAACCCATCCTTAGTTACATACCAAGACATATCTTCCTCTCTTCTGCAAGTCATCCTCCTCCCCCCTCCCTTCTCCTTCCATTTTGAATGTTTCATTTAAACCTCCCACCCCTTCTCTGTCATTCTGTGTGGATTCACACTCACGCACACACATACACACACACACACACACACACACACACACACACACACACACACACGCAGTCACTGACACATAAACACCATAGATATTTCATAAACAAGTTTCTACAAATACTTTGTATATATGTATATGTACAAATATATATATATATACATACATACATACATACATACATACATACATACCGTGGGCACACATTTATTCAACAAGTGTAAGTTTCAATATATATATATATATATATGTATATAGTATATATGTATATATATTTATATATGTGTGTGTGTATATCTATATGTAGAAATAAATGCGTATATGCATACACATCTCTATACATAGCTGTGTATGTATAAATGGGTGCGTATGTGCATAATATATTTGTGTGTGTGTGTGTGTGGAGAGAGAGAGGTGGTGGTGAGGAACATGTGTATGTATACATGTTTGTATGTATATCTGTGAAAAGACGTGTGTGTGTGTGTGTGTGTGTATTTATTGAATGGTACAGAAGTTGGGTAGGTGGTGGGTAGGGGGAGCAGAGGCTGGAAGAAAGATGAGTAAAGAAGGAAAACTGTAACTGGCTGAAAGCAAGAGGTGATGTTCTGTGAGTGCTTATACCCAAACCATTCCCCACAACCAATGCTGCTGCCACCACCACCACCACCACCACCACAACTACCACTACTACTACTATTACTACTACAAGTACTACTTCTTCTAATACTACTACATCTACCACCACCACCACCACCACTACCCCTTACTACTACTACTACTACTACTACTACTACTACTACTACTACTACTACTATTTATTACCAGAAGCATCTATATAAGGGGCAGAAGTGAAAAGAGGCTGTCCTGATCCATAATCACAATTGCCACCGCCACCACCACCACCACCACCACTGCCATCGCCACTACCAAGGGTGTAGTAAATTAAACTTCTCCCTTACACTAAACACCCCCTGGAATTTATACAGTCCATCACTACTGGCTGGTTGGTGTCTGCCAAAACTTGTCAATGATGTACAGAATACTTTTTCTTCTTCTCATCACAGCTTTAACATGTCACAGTAAGGACCAGACCTTTTTTGCTACCCCTTTCTTTATCTAAGTTAACCCCTTATTCTCTCTCTTCCTTAGTTTCTTTATTATTATTATGTTAGTCTATTCATGTTTTTTTTTTTTCAAATTATTGTTGTTTTTCTTATTGATGATGTTCTAAGGGCCTCTCCCTTTATTTTTTTCTTTCTCTCTCTCATGTACCTATGTATACATGCATTCATATACACACATACAATCACCCCCTTTGCTCTCTCTCTCTCTCTCTCTCTCTCTCTCTCTCTCTTTAAAGCTATCCACATGTACCCTGTTTCTATTCCCTACCTCACTTCAAACCTTTCATTCTGCTTCCAGTGGCACTGTTTCCACTTCACACAGACTCAACTCCAATCCTGAGAAAAGCATGAATGACACATACTCACATTTTCCTTACTGCATCCATAGATATAATGTTTAGGGACTTTGTAAAAGATTCTTGTTATTATTTTAGGCTGCAAGCTGATAGACTCATTAGCATGCAGGGCAAAATGCTTGGCAGCATTTCATCTGTCATCATGATCTAAGTTCAAATTCTGCCAAGGTCAACTTTGACTTTCATCTTAGTAGGATCAATGAAATGAGTACCAGTTATATACTGGAGTTAATATAATTCACTAGCACCCACCTCCCCCAAATTTCAGGCCTTGTGCCTATAGCAGAAAGAATTATTATTATTATTATTATTATTATTATTATTATTATTATTATTATTTTTATTATTTTTAATATTTTTATTATTATTAAGGCTGGCAGAATCATTAGCATGCTGGGCAAAATGTTTAGCAGTATTTCGTCTGTCCTATACATTCTGAGTTGAAATGCTGCTGAGATTGACTTTGCCTTTCACTCTTTCGGAGTTGATGAAATGAGTACCAGTTGGGTACTGGGGTGGATGTAATTGACTAGCCCCTCCCACCAAATTTCAGGCCTTATGCCTTTAGTAGAAAGGATTATTATTATTATTGTTCAGTAGTTTTATTTTTATAACGTGCTTTCACTTCACTACCGAGCGCAGCTCTGTGCACCTTGGGTATGTGCTGTGGTTTGCTGTGATGCTCTTATGGTTACTGTATTGAAAGTGTTTTGCGTAGGATGTGTGCAGTGCCCAGTAGTGCAATTTTCTGTATGTTATATATATTTGTAAGTCCTGGTGTTTTTGTTATGTATTTGTCTGAATATTTTTTTATTATACCTAAGGCACCTACTATGATAGGAATTGTTTCTGTTTTTAGATTCCACATTCGAGTTACCTCTATTTCCAGGTTTTTGTATTATTATTATTATTATTATTATTATTATTATTATTATTATTATTATTATTATTATTATTATTAAGGCAACCAGCTGGCAGAATCTTTAGCACATCGGGTGAAATGCTTTACAGCATTTCGTCTGTCTACGCATTCTGAGTTCAAATGTTGCCAAATTCAACTCTGCCTTTCATCCTTTTGGGGTCAATAAAATACATACCAGTTCAGTACTGGGGTCAATGTAATCGACTTAATACCTCTCCTGAAGTTGCTGGCCTTGTGCCAAAATTTGAAACCATTATTGTTGTTGTTGTTAATTTGTAAGGACATAGGCTGTAACAGAAACGCTTAACACCTTTTGTTGGTGGAAGTGACCAACACTGTTTTAGCCAATACATCCTAATTTCGGTTGATGCCTGTATCAGCATCACCTTTCATCCTTTTAGTGATCTGACCATCTATAAAAGTATCCATCTAGGTGATTCTGGGTGAGGGATGTCAGTGTGAGAGAAATCCTCTTGAGTACTACAGCATATACTGTTGTTGTCATCATCATCATTGTAGTATGCAACCCTCAGTTGCACTTGCAGTAAGTTGAAGAAATCATTTCATTTGATTTCTGTTATTTAATTTTAAATTGTCCACAAGTACAAGCATGGCTGTGTGGTAACAAGCTTGCTTTCCAACCACGTGGTTCTAGGTTCAGTCCACAGTGTGACACCTTGGACAAGTGTCTTCTACTATACCCTTGGGTTGACCAAAGCCTTGTCAGTTGATGGAAACTGAAAGAAGCCCATCATGTGTGTGTGTCTGTGTTTGTCTCTCCTTCCACTGCTTGACAATTGGTGATGGTGTGTTTGCATCCTCATAACTTAGCAGTTCAGCAAAAAGAAACCGATATAAAAAGTATGCGGCTTAACAATAATATAAGTACTGAGGTCAATTCATTCAACTAAAAATTCTTCAAGGTGATGCTTCAACATGGCCACAGTCTAATGACTGAAACAAGTAAAAGATAAAAGATTTTGAATTAAAACACTATCATAATTATATGTAAGAACTTTGTTTTATGAAATTGTGTTCAAAACATCAGTTAAATGAGAAAATAAGTAATTAGCACAACAACCCTCTTGACACTTGACACAAATTCACACAAAAATATTTTGCAAACCAAATACAAAATCAAAACAAGTAATTTTGCTAAATTCCTCCTTCTTGAGGACCGTTTCTGCTTCTTTGATACAAAATCCTTCACTTTGAAATGTTAATAGAAATATTAATATTGAAATTAAAATACTTCCATCATAATTTTTATGTAAGAACTTTTCATTAAATTATGTTCCTGACACCAGTGTATTAATTACTAAGTTAGTTATTCCAGTAAATTATTGATTGCTTCTAGATTTGATTAAAACACACAGGACGGTGTCATATGTCCACAAAAGGATTTAGTGCATTAGAAAACGCATGCACATCACATAATCCTCGTTACTTCTTCACTTTTCCTGTGAAAAAGAATGTAAAAGCTCTTGTTACTTAGAAAGAATTATCTTTTTCTTTCTGTAGTGATTGTTGTTATTTTTTTTATAGGGTAGTGGTGTGTGTTAGTGGATTTGTTGGTTCCATCTGTCTGCCTCTCTCTCTCTATATATATATATATGTGTGTGTGTGTGTGTGTGTGTGTGTGTATCTATCTATCTATCTATCTATATCTATTTCACACATACACATTCTGCAAGTCTCCTTTTAAATAAACATTTACCCAGCTCTGCGTTTATTGTCGGTGTATTGGTTATTGTTGTTCTCACTGTAGTTGTTGTTTAACCCAGATCAGCTATGATTGAGCAGAACTGATCATCAAATGCATCCAGTTGTAACCATTTCATGCAGGGGAGTGCATGACATATCTATACTATCTAATGTGCTTTTCCTTATTGAAGTATCAGTTGTAGAGTGTGGAAAAGAAAAGACTGCACTGGTATGGTTGTGTGATTCATATGGATGAGATCACCTGCATAAAGAAGTGCCAGTCTCTAATTGTGGAGGGAACCTGTGCAAGGGGTAGAGTCAGGAAGATGTGGGACAAAGTAGTGAGAAAGGATCTCTAGACATTGGGCCTCACAGAGGAGATGACAAGGGACCAAGACTTCTGATGGTTTACTGTGCTTGAGAAGACACATCAAGCTAAGTAAAACTGTGGCCATCCATACATACAGGTATGTCCTCTATATCCCTCTCTCAGCTGAGAGGTCCTTCCTCTAGTGTCACGTAAAAAGCACTTGTACCGGTGTCACACAAAAAGGACTCATGCTAGTATCATGTAGCAGAGCACACTCCAGTGCCACATGAAGGCACCTGTGCTGGTGTCATGTAAAAGTATCTGTGCCAGTGCCACATTAAAAGCATCCAGTGCATTCTATAATGTAGTTGGCATTAGGAAGAGCCTCCAGCTGTAGAAACTGTGCCAAAGCAGACTGGAACTTGGTGCAGCTTTCCACCTGGTCAGCTCCTGTCAAACTGTCCAACCCATGTCAGCGTGGAAAGTGGAGTTTCATGTTAACACACACACACACACACACACACACACACAAACATTCATACACACACACATACATATGTAAAATAGGTTTCTTACAGTTTCCTTCGACCAGTTCCTTCCCGAGGCATTGTCTCAGCTCATGGCTATAATTGAAGATGCCAGCCACCAGTTCTACAGAAAAGGAATGAGCTCTAAAGCATGTGTATCTTATTATAGTGTGTGTGTGTGTGTGTGTGTGTGTGTGTTTCTATTATAAGATGCATCTATTAAGAGATATTAGTAGATTCAGTCCCACATTTATGTCAGCCAAGAGGAAAAGATGATCATCAGGAGGTATCCAACTTTTTTCAGACATCTCAATGTTAAACGACGACGACCTCCAGTTTGTGGATCAGCTATGATGGTCAGTCACTAGCCATCTTCCTCTGGCCTTGTGTGTCAATTTCTCTCGCATTTTCCAGAACCAGCAAGGAGCTCTTTCTGCTTCCTCTCTCAATATCTTCTCTTTTGCTGCCATACCCAGAGATGTCAGCATCTTCCACACAGACAATTTTTGGGGAAAAGCCCCAGTCTCAACTGGAAATAGCCTGACCTCCCATCTTTTATCCCAATATTATTGGACCAGGTTCTGGTACTTGCTAGCTATTCTCTTCAAAGTTCCCTGAAAAGGGTCGGCTCAAGGCTATAGTAGAAGATGCCCAAGATTCCATACAGTGGGACTGAACCCTGAACAATGTAGTTAGGAAGCAAGCTTCTTGCCATACAGCCGTGCCTTGTTTACAAATGTATAACCCATGTCTCAGATCTGTTCAAATAAAGTACATCATGCTACTGCCCAGAGTACTTTGTACTTCATTAGGGTAGTTAGGTGTCTGTTATGTCACAGTCATTCCCTCAACCTTCTGAATGTGAAACTGGTTTTTCTCATCTTGTTATTTCTTTCATCTCTGTTGCTTATCCTCATCAGTGATTCTGTCAAATAAAGTGGCTGGCCTTTATCAACTCCTCCTCTTTAATAATACTGGGATCAGTTTGTGTCACTTTGGTTCAAGTTGGACATGGCTCATGAATTTCAGTCTATGGGATGTTAATTTTCAAACTGAATTTTGTGGCTGAATCCACCATACTCTGCATTTTCCAATTGAAGTTGGATGTAGAGGGTTTGTTGGACACAGTGTGAGACGACTGCTGTTATTGTTAGGCCTAACTCATCGTAAAGTAAATACCACCACGACCAATATCCAAACTACAGTGGAGAAGGCTAGCCACTGGATTTGATTAAAAAGAGATGATGAGCGATGGCTAGAAAAATATTGAGTTTTATTTAATAACCAGTTGATCTAGCAAGTGGGGCCTCATATCAGTGAGTGGGGGGGCATTGTGCATTGATGCCGTTGAGAGGTAGGCCCCGAAACGGCACGCATTCTCTCCTGATGACTCCATATACTTGATGGCTTCCAGTATGCAGAGTTCTTGATTTGTAGCAAATTGTTTGCAAAACATCTTATCACTAACATCTGTTTGGTCTTATTTTTAGCTTTATCTACGGTGAATTCCTCCACTTAACAAAAAAAAAAAAAGAAAGGATTTATTTCATGTCAAATTCTTATGACAAGCAACATGTAAATGTCACTGATCAAAATTGATGTAAAAATTTGAAAGATTGCTTTGGTATAATGGTAGGACATCTGTCATGTTTAGAGGTGTAAATTTGAGTCCCATGGGCAATTTTTGAATTTTTTCAACCAAGGGGATTTTTCTTTACCCAATATTCTCCATACTATTATTTATATAGCCTTATCTAAGGTGGTAAGCTGGCAGAATCATTAGCCTGCCAGGCAAAATGCTTAGCAGCATTTCATTTGTCTTTATGTTCTGAGTTCAAATTCCACTGAAGTGAGCTTTACCTTTCAACCTTTCAGGATCTATGAAATGCGAATCAGTTGAGCGGTGAGGTCAACATCATCGACTGCCATGAAATTACTGGCCTTGTGCCAAAATGTGAAACCATTATTTATAGCTTTGTCCACCATTGAAAAAAATTATTCCATCATGGCCACAGTCCTACGACTGAAACCATTGAAAGAATATATATATATATATATATATATATATATATATATATATATATATATATATATATATATATATATAATCAAGGATAAAATCTTTACAAGATTTTATTTGGTAGCCAGCATGTAATAAAACCATATAGGAAAGAATTAATACAAAATATATAATTATATAAATATAATTATGATAAGGGCACTAATGAGTAGCGCCACATGCTAGAAATAGATGCTAAGTAGCTCAAAGAACTGCATTATTTACTCCATATATATATATATATATATATATATATATATATATATATATATATGTATATAGATAGATAGATAGATAGATAGATAGATAGATAGACAGACAGACAGACAGATCACTTTAGTGATGATTGTACTTGTGCCTTTTGGTTTTAAATTGCAACTAGCCACTTTAATAATTATAAGCTTGGAAGGACTGGAAGAACGGTGGTAGCAGGGAATTGTACCAATGTGCCAGAAGGGAGGCTAGGCGACAGGTTTATTTAGCCAGAGGGGAAGCAGATAAGGAAAGATTCGCCAATGTTCTGCGCCGTGAGGACCAAAGACTCGAGGTATTTCGGGTTGCAAGACAGTGTAGGAGAGAGAATAGTGATGTTGTAGGAGAGAAATGTGTTCGCATGGATGATGGTACGCTTGCATTAAATGAGGATGCAAAGAAAGAGGTCTGGAGATGCCACTACGATAGATTGCTTAATAAAGAGAATGAATGGGAGAAAGAGAGCCTGCCTTATGTCGACCCAATAGAGGGACCAGCTATCCGAGTTGATAGTACCAGGGTAGATAAAGCAATTAAGAGTATGAAGACCGGGAAAGCCCCCGGCCCATCAGGAATCACTGCAGAGATGCTCAAAATATCTGGCAGTGTTGGCTATAGCCTAGTCACCCGTATTACGAACCAGGTGATACACGAAGGAGTCATACCCTATGACTGGTGTAGCAGCATCATAGTCAACTGCTACAAAGGTAAAGGGGACGCTTTAGATACAAATAATTACAGAGGCATCAAGCTGTTAGATCAGGTTATGAAAGTTACAGAGAGGGTCATAGCCCAACTAATTAGGGAGCGAATCAATTTAGATGAGATGCAGTTTGGGTTCGTGCCAGGTAAAAGCACTACTGATGCCTTATTTCTAGTGAGACAGTTGCAAGAGAAATACCTAGCCAAGGATAAACCTCTGTACCTGGCTTTCGTTGACATGGAGAAAGCCTTTGACAGGGTCCCCCGATCCCTTATCTGGTGGTCAATGAGGAAACTTGGGATAGAAGAATGGCTAGTGAGAGCTGTGCGAGCCATGTACAGAGATGCGGCCAGTAAGGTGAGGGTTGGAAATGAGTACAGCAATGAATTCCGGGTAGAGGTAGGGGTCCACCAAGGTTCCGTCCTCAGCCCCCTATTATTTACCATAGTCCTCCAGGCAATCACAGAGGAGTTCAAGACAGGTTGCCCCTGGGAGCTCCTCTATGCTGATGACCTTGCCCTAATTGCGGAGTCACTATCAGAACTAGAGGAGAAGTTTCAGGTGTGGAAGCAAGGTCTAGAACTGAAGGGCCTTAGAGTCAACCTAGCTAAAACCAAAATCCTAATAAGTAGGAAGGTAGATAAAACACAAACCCCTTCAGGTAGATGGCCCTGCTCAGTATGTAGAAAAGGAGTAGGTAGTAACTCTATAAGATGTACCCGGTGCAAGCTATGGACACATAAGAGGTGCAGCAACATCAAAGGCAGGTTAACTAGCAAGTTAGTTTTTGTTTGTGGCAGATGTTCAGGTGCAATAAAGACTGCAAACAAACAGGAAACAACTTCTATCTCATTCCAGGGTGAAAAACTAGAGGTAGTCGATAGCTTCCGCTATCTGGGCGACCAAGTTAGTAGTGGGGGTGGGTGCGCTGAAAGTGTAGCTGCTAGAATAAGAATAGCCTGGGCAAAGTTTAGAGAGCTCTTACCCCTGCTGGCGACAAAGGGACTCTCACTCAGAGTAAAAGGCAGACTGTATGACGCATGCGTACGAACAACCATGCTACATGGCAGTGAAACATGGGCTGTAACTGCTGAGGACATACGTAAGCTCGCAAAGAATGAAGCCAGTATGCTCCGTTGGATGTGTAATGTCAATGTGAATACCCGTCAGAGTGTAAGTATCTTGAGAGAAAAGCTGAACATTAGAAGCATCAGTTGTGGCGTGCAAGAGAGACGATTGCGCTGGTATGGACATGTGGTGAGAATGGAGGAGGATAGCTGCGTGAAAAAGTGCCACACCCTAACAGTTGAGGGAACCCGTGGAAGAGGTAGGCCCAGGAAGACCTGGGCTGAGGTGGTGAGGCAAGACCTTCGTACATTGGGCCTCACCGAGGCGATGACTACGGACCGAGACCTTTGGAAATGGGCTGTGCGTGAGAAGACCCGGCAAGCCAAGTAAGATCGTTGCCAGTGCCCCTGGACTGGTTCTTGTGCGGGTGGCACATGAGATGCACCATTTTGAGCGTGGCCGTTGCCAGTACCGCCTGACTGGCTCCTGTAGGATTTTCGAGCGAGATCGTTGCCAGTGCCCCTGGACTGGCTTGTGCGGGTGGCACATAAAAGACACCATTTCGAGCGTGGCCGTTTTCGTGCGGGTGACACGTAAAAGCACCCACTACACTCTCTGAGTGGTTGGCGTTAGGAAGGGCATCCAGCTGTAGAAACTCTGCCAAATCAGACTGGAGCCTGGTGTTGCCATCCGGTTTCACCAGTCCTCAGTCAAATCGTCCAACCCATGCTAGCATGGAAAGCGGACGTTAAACGATGATGATGATGATATATGTAATTAAAGGTGCAGAAACGATGTACTCTGAAAGAATTTAAAGGTAATGCAATCCAAAAGTAGAGTAAGAAATCCATGAATCAGATACTCCAAATCAGTCGGAAGGATGTGGACAGTCCATGTGAGTGTGTAGTAAATTGCCAATTCAAATCAACAATTAATTCAAATAAGTGAGTAAAATTAATGGACAAGAGGATGTGCACAAGAAATGCATTAGCTTGACGCTCAGTAAAATGAGAGTTTGACATTTCAAGCATAGCTCTTTGTCTGAAAGGAGAAAGAGAAAAGTCCAAAGGAGGAAAAGAAATCACCAACAACACATGCATATTTATATACTCAGAGTAAGCCAAAAGTTATGCAATAATAAATTCAGTAATCTCCAGAATTATCAAACATGCTTCAATTTTTCTAAAATTGAATAAACAAAT